>NC_091006.1:25633333-25936363 GCF_041146395.1 Eulemur rufifrons
TGCATCTATGTAACATAAATTTAGGAAGAAGAAAATTATTTAACCATCTTTATATTTGGATAAGGGAGAAATAAAACAAGTCTGTTTTGTATATACAAATGGAAAAGGAATCAAGATTTCAAATACTTTCTCTGCAGAATGCCAATGTTAAATAGCAGAGGGACCAAAATAGATTTGGCATACAGAGGGCACAAAATTTGTCTAAATCATTCAGTTGAAAGAGTCTGAAGAGAAAACATAAGTGATAAAATGCAGCATATATTAATATATTGTACCACTGAAATTGGAGAAAATTTGGTGTGGCCCTGTTGATTTTGAAGAATTTCTTACATTCGTGAATTCACTGTGTGTGTTATAGAGAACCTGATTCTTCGGTGTTTCTTCCAGTTTATAAAATATACAGTATTTCAACAGAATCTGTATTTAAATTAGATATATGTGTTTATATGTATGAAGATTTATTTGTATGATTCCCTCCTCCCTCCACCTTTTTTTCTCATTAAATACCTTGGTAAAATAATGAGGATAATGCAAGTAATGTATCTGCAAGCAGAGTGAGTTTTTCCTTTTATATGTCTCTCCATGGTCAAATTGAGGTCCTTCCTTATGTGAAATGCATGCAGTGTTTCTAGTTCAATTTCAGTAAATGAGATCCTATCATGTGGCTACCACATACTAGCTTAGTACAGTTTCATTTGATAGATGGTCACTATTTAGGAACATATTTTTCCTCACTCTGACTGTACCTAGGAGTTGCATTTCCTTTTATATGTCAGTAAGGTTTTAAGTATATATGGCAGCACGGTGATGGCCCATCTTTTTGAAACTCGAGTATAGTATGGCAAAATCATTAAACGTACATTGACATCCTGTGCGAATGTAAATATATTTGTATTTCTCTCATGTGAAAAATACAAGTTACATTATATCAGATCTATTTCAGCTATCCAAAAATTGGTTGCTATTCATGACAATTTATATTGCAATGCAACATGCAGCAATGGCATAATTTGAAATATAAATGTGATATCATGTCGTTACCAAATAAAAAAATATAAGCAGCTTATAGACACAAAGCAACCTAGAAATTCAAGATTTTCAAATAAATATCACTATTTACTACTTGTACTTAGATGAGATACTCTACTCATAAGCATTTCTTATGCTGTAAATAAAAAATATATTTCCTATTTCTAACATTATCTTTAAATAAAATACCCTCTATATAATTATAAAACCACTTTGTTTGAATAAATATATCATGACAACCCTTAATACATTTGTTTTACAACAGATGAGAGTATAAAAGATGCCCTAAATCTCTTGTCAATATAGTATTTTTTCCTCTACTTTTCAATTATTATACGAAGGAAATCTTGTTATAATCTGCTCTTCGTTCTCCATGTAGCTAAGAACAGGTATTACCACTGGTTTCAGTATTGAAAATTTGAGTGCACAGAAGATTGTCAGTTCAAAGGGTGTTCAACTAACGAAGCTGAGCAATTCCAATGGTTGGAAGCTGAAGTGTTACATCATTAACAAGGCTTTCAGAACAGTTTTTTATATTAAAAAATAAAGTAGGGCAGACTTCATAATCTTATAGAATATTTAAATGTTTGAAAATGCAGAATGGTGATGACATATTGTTATTAGAAATTAGCAGGTCTGTCTCTTGTCACTGTAGGGATATTTGGTAAGTGTAATTTTTGAATGTGTGCATATCTTTTAAGTTATATATTTGTGCATCTCTTTGTCCTAGCTATTTCTGAAAAATTAAAAAGGAAATGTCTAGGAACATCTTATAGATGACTCTACAATCCCTGAAGTACTATAATTATGGAAATTAATAGCCATAATCCACTATAATAAGAAAAGATATTTCTTCATGTGGTATAACACCAATTTTATTCTATCTAAATCCTCAAAAGTCAACTTCCCTGAATTTCTAAAATTTGACTGCGTAAGTTAGTAAACTATTCTTCAGTAATCTTTGCAAGCATTTTGAGTGGCTGAATGTTAAATAATATAGTAAACATATACTGTATGTTCATAGAAAATGATTTTTTCTGAGTGATATATATAGCTTTCTCATGAAGTAAAATTAAATTACAAATAAAAAGTATATAACATGATACAGTATATGACTTTTTTCCCCATTTTTTGAAATAAAATGTGAATTCCTTATGAGTTCTAAATGTAATTATTCAAATTAAAAAACATTCTAGTCCCTCTATTGTCCTTTATGTAATCTCCAAATTATTGCTGTGAATTCTTATTGCCTCCTATTTAATCTAATTAACTCAACATACTTTGTTCCAGAGTTAGAAAAAAAAAAAAAATAGTATTGACCTACCCTTACCATGGTCTTCAAATATTTAAAAGAGTTCCGTTTAAAAAAGTTAATAATACAACAGATTAAATATGCTTAACAGAAACTAAAGAAGTATAAAATGCAAAAAGAGCAAGATAGCTGCTACTGGGCAAGGTAAGTGTAATAGAGATGTGATTTAGTCTCTCATCTGAAACAAGTAAAAATCCAGACAAAATAAATGAAATGATGGTTTCTAAGTTAATGCACATCAAGCAACAAAGAACGATGATACTGAAAGAAGGCAAACAAGTCAAGTGTGTGCTCTGTGATTGCCACAGCTTAATAATAAGAAACAGTTTCTAAGCAGTAGCACAAAGAAGGGAACCTAAGCAAAGTTTAGGAATCTTACTGAGCTGAAGGGACAAATTTTTGAATGTGTGCATATCTTTTAAGTTATATATTTGTGCATCTCTTTGTCCTAGCTATTTCTGAAAAATTAAAAAGGAAATGTCTAGGAACATCTTATAGATGACTCTACAATCCCTGAAGTACTATAATTATGGAAATTAATAGCCATAATCCACTATAATAAGAAAAGATATTTCTTCATGTGGTATAACACCAATTTTATTCTATCTAAATCCTCAAAAGTCAACTTCCCTGAATTTCTAAAATTTGACTGCGTAAGTTAGTAAACTATTCTTCAGTAATCTTTGCAAGCATTTTGAGTGGCTGAATGTTAAATAATATAGTAAACATATACTGTATGTTCATGGAAATTTGAAGATGACAGAGAGAAAGAACTGGAGAGTGCAGTCTCTGAAGAGCTTCACATCTCTTTTGGGCCTTCAACTGAATACTGATTAGAACATATGTTTAAGGAAATTAATGGAGACTAGAAAAGGAACTACCCAAAAGCATTAAAGGAAGTCATGTCTTAAACCCTCACAGGGCTGGGAGTATTTCCTGATCTCACCCTTGAGAGTGAAAAAAATTCATAATTTATGGAATATCAGGTATAGTAGACAGAAAGATTATTCTTCAGTAGTGGTGAAAATTAGTTCAAGACTAACTGCTGTTCTGATCTTACCCAATCAAAATTATCAAGCATGCACATGAACAAGGACATAACTAACAAAAAGAGAAGAATCCATTAAATGAAACGCACCCAGAAATGTCCAAAGATTAGTACACAAGGAGATTAGAGCAGTTATGATAACTCAAATTCCATATGTTCAAGACTCTAGATGACACATTGAATATGTTAAGCAAAAACATGGCAGATTGTAAATGAATCAGTTTTCTATAGATAAAAAAATGCATTGTCTAAGATTAACAATACACTGAATATAGTTAAATACATTATAGACATTTTAGAGGGATAAAAAGGAATAGTGTTTCAAGACACAGAGAAATAAATATCTAAGAAAACAAAAAGCCTGAATAAAAAAGAACAAAACTAGCAGGCTATGAAAATCTTTAAGCATTTTCAAAGTAAGGAATATGGAGAACAGAAAATAAAATATAGTTGAAGAAATTAAGGATGATAAAATTTTTCAAATTTGTTGAAAAGAATAAATCTATAGTTCCCAAGTTTAACTGATTCCTAGGAAAACATATGTAAATTTATACCAAGGGAAAACAAACAAATTCATTATAACAAATGATAAAGGGAGAAATTCAAAAGTAGCCAAGGGGGAAAAAATAACATATATTCAAGAATAAAGATAAGAGTGACAGCAGACTTATCCTCACAAACAATCCAATTCCAATGACAGTACTGAAAGGAAGAAAAAAAAAAAAATCAAGTTAATTTAGAAATCCATTCCCAGTGAAAAATGTCTCAACAAGATGAAATAAAGACTTATAAAAATATTCAAAAGCTAAAAAAAATTCATCACTAGTAAAACCGTATTACAAGACATTATAAAAAAAGAACTTCAGGTAGAAGAAAATGATACCAGCTAGAAATGGGAATCTATGCACAGCAGAAGTGGAAACATTTTAGGAGTGGTAGATATACACATTTTCTTGATCATTCTCATGTATATATTTGACAAAGCTTATAAAATTATACACTTAAATGTGTCCAGTTATATCACTAAAAGCTGTTGAAATACAAATGATCAAAGGAATGTCAATTATTTTGGAAGTGCTCAATAGTTCATGTAGCACACGTACTTCAAGCTATGTAGACATGGGAAAAAGCCTGTTACTTTATTTACTATTTTCTTCCATTTCAGAATTGTCAATAAGCAAAAGAATTTATTGATAACCTAAAATAAATCAATGGCAAGTCCATTTAAGAAACCTTATCAAGTTTGATATTTAATGAGATTTCCTTGTATAAAATGTATGTAACATTTAATTTTGTTTCTTATTAATCATGAACATATCATTTTCTTGTTCTTCACTATGAGTAAAAAAAAAATAGAATAAATACAAGAAAAGGACACAAAAATTACGTAAATGTCCTATCAGTTGCATGCATATTTTTAATGTTCCAGTGGCGTTCACAGTCAAGGTTAAATTATCAAAATCATCTTTTTGGTAAAATTTTAATATGCAAAATTATTCTCCGGAATGTATTAGTGTTTGAAGATTTACTAATATTTCCCTCAAAAATGTGGTTCAGTTTGAGAGATTCAGCTGATTTTTTGGCTTAAGTAAAATACTTATTTTAGAAAATGGCTCTTTGATCCTACAACAACAAAATCCGTATCTATAGATAATCCAAGAAAAACATTTGTAGGAGTGTGGTTATGCAACATGTGGTTTGGGATAGGAGAATGAGAAATGAAAGGAAGGGAAGCAATATGACGTAGTCTTAACTTATCTCATTGCTGATCTCATTGAACCAAGAATCTTTATTAGAATATAAAGAAGATTGGATTAACAGAATATTCTTTGAGCAATATTTGCTAAATGTTTGCATTTTATTTAGTGGCACTGGAATGACAGTGGGCTCAATAATAACTCATTACCAACACCTACAAAAATCAATGTAAACTCTATCAAAATCCCATATTGATTTCAAAACTTGTTAAAAACTGCAGTAATTAAGCCAAGTGATTCTGACATAAAGACAGACATGTGGACCAATGAAATAAAAAGGAGATCCCAGAAATAAAATGCTTGTATATATGGTCAAATTATTTTCAACAAGGGCAACAAGACCATTCAATCAAGATAGAACAGTCTTTTTAACAAATGATGTTGAGAAAGTGGAATATTTACAAGAATGAAGTTGAACACTTATGCTATAAAAGAATTAAAACAAAATGGATCAAACATCTCAAGAGAAAGCAAAAACTACAAAATTCATAGAAGAAAACACAGGAGAAAGTCTTCCTGACATTCCGTTTGAAATTGATTCCTTAGATATGATGTCAAAAGCATAGACAATAAACGAATAAAGATGAATAGAATTACATCAAATTAAAAACTTCTCTGCATCAAAGGACACAAGTTTAGACTGATATTTCTAATTCACATCTATTACTTCAATAGTTAACTTTTTCAACATTTAAACTTTTATATTGTATCTTTTTGCTTACATTTAAACACTTATTCATGTAATTACTTATTTTCTTTAATATGGTATTTCTAATATAGTTTCAAAGTGACAGTAACAATATAGCTGCTGAATGAAGTTTATGATTGCCCTGCAAAGTTAAGATCATTTATTTCAAACTTTTTTTTAACTTTGGCAATTTTTGCCTTTGATTTATTTTTCAACTATAAAAAATGTTAAATCTTGGAACTCTTCTTTGAGAATTAATGAAAATTAATGAGCTAAAATCCCCTACATCGATGTTACTACTCAAAGTGTGACTCAACACCATCAGCAAGATCCAGAATATAGGTAGAAAAGTATAATCACAGACCTCAATCCAAACCTATCAAATCAGATTGTGCACTTTTACAAGATTCATAAGTTGTGTATATGTACACTGAAGTTTGAGAACAAGTTATCTGGACTAGTGATTTTCAACCTGGGAAGCACATTAGAATTACCTGGGGATGTCTTAAAAATCACAATGCCCAGACTGTCCACTGGATCAATTAATTCACAACTTGCAGTGGTGGGACCCAGGAATTTGCATTGCAATGTACAGCAGAGTTGAAAATAACTTACGTATGTCCTGTCACCTATAATGAGAATCTCTACCCTTCTTATGAAGCAGTAAAAAATTCCAGTCCAATAAAATAAAGGGTATTTCCTGGACATTTTTTACTGATTTTTTAATGATTTGTTATTGTATTTGGATAAAACAAATGCAAAAAAGTCTCTTTTTCATGGAGCATCAAAATTAAACTCCCTTTGATACATAAGTGAAAGATTTTTATTTGTAAGTAGAGTTCTACATTATATAGTCACTACACTACTATTAAATTTTATTAATATAGTCCATAAAATATAACAGGCATATATAAAATAATGTTTGATTTTATAATCATTAGGAGAACTCTGCGACATAAAAGTTAAAAATTAAGTAGACTTGAGACTTGGAGGGCATTTGTTAGTTTTTTTTTTTTTTTTTTTAAATAATCGGTCCTAATTCATTAACTACTTTGATATAAAGCTAGTTACCACACCCAAATCCATGAGTGTTGTAAGTTCCTCACCTTTGCATGCTGTAATACTGCTTTCTATTACATTAAATGTAACTGGTCTAGGTGAGCCTATGTAGAGAAAGACACTGGAAGAGTTGATTAAGAAAACATGACCCAACTAAATGCTGTTTACAAGAGATTCATTTTAAATATACTGACATAGTTACACTGAATGGAAAAAGATGGAAAAAGTTATATCATGCAAATATTAATCAAAAGAATATGAGTCCCTATATTACTATTAGATAAAGTAATTCAAAGCCAATTACCAGGAACACTGAGTCTATGTAATAATAAAATCTGGTCAGTTCACCTAGAAGATATAGCAATTATAAGTGAGCATGTAGCAAGCAACAAAGTTGCATAGTATCTGAAGAATAATCTGACAAAATTTAAAGGATAAATAGAAAAATCCTGAAATACAGTTGGGGGCATCAACACTCCTCTCTCAACAATTCATAAAACAACTAGTCAGAAGAGCAACAAAGATACAGAAGACATGCACGCCATCAATCCACAAGATGCAACTGACATTTATAGAACACCTCCATCCAACAATAGCAGCATGTGAGTTATTTTCAAGCACCCTTTGGAAATACATAAAATATGTTACATTCCTGAAATGACAAAATTATATAAATGGAGAATAGTGTAGTAATTGTTTGTAATATGGGAATGGTATAGTGAGTGGGCTGTAAACAAGCAACATAAGGGATTCTATAGTGGTAGAAATCATGTGTATCTGTACTGTACCATAGGCAATACGCTGGTTGTGATGTTGTGCTATAATTTTGCGAGATGTCACTACTTGGGGAGACTAGGTAAAGAGTAGATGAGATCTCTCTATACTATTTCTTACATTTGTATATGCATCAATAATCAATTAAAATATATCAATTACATTCTTTTTTCACATTTCCTTTTATGTAAAATGTTTTGCCTATTTGTGGTGGTAATAATCTAAGCCTCATTTATTGTATTTAACTGAAGTGATCAAAAGCATAAGTAAATTATTTTGATAATGCCAAAGTTTTAAAAATACATTCAAATTTAGAATGGTTTATAAAAATATACGTAGACATTTGAAAAAATTGACATATTTGCTTTAACTTCTGCAATGTATTGGATAGCAGAAAGCATCCAACCTTCAGTTAATTTTGGGCCACTTCTAATGAAATGTGCTCAAATAAGGAACTTGAGAATTTACTATAAAAGCACTACTTTTATTCTTACTTTCAAAATTGCCATCAGGTTAGGAGCTTTGCTAAGAACAAATACCCAAAGATGAATCATCAACTGTCTCACAACTTAGATAAACTGGATAAAATCAGAGAAAATCTTTTAAATTTCAGCTTTAGGAATACATTCTTCTAAGTATAATACTGAATAATTTGCAAGCTTACTCTTTAAGGAGATTTGATTTGCACCTCAAAGCTATGAAAAACCTATCTTGATCATTACATGCTCACTGTATTTAGTATAATTGTCTTAGAAATATTTCCTTTTCTCTTCATTTGAGCAGCAAGGGCTGCCTGCATCTTTCAGCACTCTCATGAATTGCATTTTCATAACAGTAGTGAGCTCTGAATTTGGAATGCAGGTACTCAATTGAGCACAAAGACAATGAACTAGAATATTTTATTGCACTCATAGGTTTTGGACTTCTACAGTGCACTTTGCTGCCTGTCAGGGTAAGTAACTGTCCACAAGCATGTGACAAAAAGTTGATGTGATCATCTTCAATTGTAGTTTTAAAAGGTGCCAAAAATAGCACCCCATCAACTCTTTCACATAGTAGAACATATCTGCTGTGATTTTCTTAGATCTAGCTCCTCACCTTTCTCACCCCACCTTTCCCCTACAATACCCATTTCTCTACTGAAATTAGCAAAATCACTCCAAGACAATTCAACATAACAATTGCCACCAAAGATTATAGCTAAGAATGTTGGAAAGAGTGAAAGCTGAATTCACTACTCTTTGTTTTCATTTATTGTAAAAATTCATAGATATTCATATTTCAGAAATTAAACTTTTCTACTATTCACATGTTCAAAACACAGTAAGCTATCAATAAAAATGAGAGAACATTAACATTCTTGAATGTTTTTCATACATGCATATCCTTATTTTTTCTCCCTGTCCATTTTAAGGGATCAAACCACAAACCTTATTCATGAAAAATAAAATAAAACCAAAAAATAAAAATAAAAAACAAATAGCAATTTCTGTGCTGGAACTGCAGTCTCTCAGCATATTTTTCCCCTAAGTGACATGAATTTTGTGCCAGATTCTAGATAATTGACAGATTTATGCATGTGCATAGTAGCTGGCTTGGTGCCTTTTCTTTCATGCAAAGAAGAGTTCTAAAATGTCTGAAGGCTCAGCCAGAAGCTTTAGCACATTCTTTAAGCAGGAAGTTGGACTCATTGTAGTCTTAAAACAAGCCTGCTGGTGAATGAAGTCATTTGCTGTGGAAGTGAGGCCACTGCAGGTTAAGAAAAAATAAAAGGGTTGTTGCTTTGAGGCTGGCAAGCTGTAGGTCAAAATGCATTACTTAACGAAAAAAACAGTACAACACAAAGAAGGAAAAGACATAAATCTGATGCTTCCAGAAACTATTCAGATTCATAGTTTGCTTTCTCGATCTCACAGGAAAATTAAATTAATGTCATTGGCTCTTTCACACTATTTTACCCAAGTCGAAAAAAAGGGGAGGGTCAATCAAATGAATTGTATTTTGAGACCCTTAACTTAAAATCTAGCATTTTACACTGGTTGTTTGGATGATGCCAACTCACTTTGATTCTTTCCTACGTTGTATTTTTCTGTAAATACCTTGAATAAACGCATCATGGGGCTTACCATTCAATCGCTAGTAAGATAAGCACATCGTCTCAACAATAATTTGGTTATGGTATTTGCATAATTTATATTCCTTATTTTGTTTTATCTTAAATTACTCTATGTTTTGAACAATGTATACCCTTTTAAGTGTACCAAGGGGAACTCTGAGTCTACCTCAATGGGGCATTCTTGTGTTCTAACGGAGGAATTAAATCCAACAACCCTAGTATTTTATTGAGCAGTAACATGCTATGCATCTGAGTGGATCCAAAGTATCTAAGATATAGTCTCAGATTTCAGAAAGCTTACTAAAAGAATAAACAGTGGTAAATAATGTATTTAAGAAAAGTAGAAAAGGCTCAGAACAAAAACATTAAAAAAGGACAATGAATAAAATTTAAGGAATTAAATTCATAAATTTAATAAATGATAAATTTATTAAATAATTTATTTAGGGAGTTCTTCCCCTTCATGTAATAGAAGAGACTGACAGTGGGACAACTCCAAAATAGGGACGCATATGAGTAATTTACCAACATTTATAACACTCTATGATTTACAAATATCGCACTATGTTAGTTCAAGAAGGAAGAGGGAAATTTTGGTCAAGGGAGCTATTAATTGTTTTAAAACCTGAGTCAGATGCTAAAATAAGGTAGAAAGAAGGGATTGAAATACAATAACACATGACAGTCAGTGGCAGCCGTATGAATGAAGACATGAAAGTGCTTTTCAGACACACACAGAATTATGAATCCAATTTAGCTAAAGAATACGCTAAACATTGTGAAGTAGTGGGGAAAAAACGCACAGAAACCACAGGCCTTTACTCATGTTGTAATAAAGAATGCTTGAATTTCTGACGGAAGAGTTCAGATGTTGATTGATGGTAATTTCTTTTGTCATTCAGCACTGATAATGTGATAGGCAAAACTACTTCTCAACTAAAACATACTACAATAATAAAATGCAAAAATAAACAAAAGAATATTCTGGAAAACCGTATCACAGGGAAGTGATCATATTTTTAAATTAGACATGATGACATTGTAATGAATTCAAGTATCTATAAATTCAGGAAATGGTGCCTGTTGAATTTTTGAAATTCAAGGGAAAAAAGTAGTATTTTTCACATCTCTTATCACTTAGGTACATTAGGTATAGATTTCATTTGGAGTTCACACACAGTATGGTTAAAATATCAAATTTTAGTGTAAACCAAACACATGGAAGAAAAGAAAGAAAGCAAGAACCAATTTAATTGAAAATTCAGTTCTAGCTCTACGGATTAAACTTTTTTTTTCCCCCCAAGGCCCAACTTTTACTTTTTGTTTTTCTTTTTAAATCACAAAGTCTTGTGCTTTTTTGTTTCATTTATGGATGGCTGTAATGTTCTCAGAAATATATAACAGGAAAAAATAAGAACATAAATAATACCCAATTACTAAAGCTGGAATGACCCAAAGAGAGAGCATTTAAACTCTTACTTTCAAGCATAAGCAACTTCACTGAGCTCATTTGACACATAAAGCCAAATGAACTGAGTGAAATAATTAATATAGTTTTCTATTTTCATTCACATCCTTCCCATACTGTTCATCTTGGATTTGAGTAGTAGACATCTCCTGAAATTAATTTAAAAATATAAATGGTAATCTGCCATGGGAGAAGAAAGAAAAGAAAAGGAAAGGAAGGAAGAGAGGGAAGGAGGGAGGGAGGAGAGGTGGTGGGAGGGAGGAAGGGAGGGGATATAAAATAACAGTGTGAGGAGTGGAAGGGTAGAAGGAAAACAGAAAATTAATTAAGTATGAATTATTAAGTATAAGATGTTTAAGTTTTCTCATTGGAAAATCTTTAATTCCTTGTATTTTTATTGTTTCATAACTGGAATTTCCTGATTTGATAAAAGCACTCCAGCAACATTGGCTTAGTAGCAAATTTGCAGCCAACCATATAATTTCAGTTTTCAGTTTAAGAAAAGTCAAATAATAATATTGTTTTCATTTGATTAGATTGTGTGTGTAGTGACATCTGACCTTCTTTAGAAATTCATGTGAACCTTAAATAGACAAGAAAAAATGCACAAGCTTGAAGCTTGAAATTGAAGAGTGAAGCTAGCACTGTCTGAATGCACTCTGTCAGCATTATTATGTTTTGAACAAAAGTACTATATTCCTAAAATATTTTTAAAATATTTCAACTCACCTCAAGTTTATTAAACGTTAAGTTAATAGTCAAGTTTTGATAACCTAGGCTTCTGTTAATTCATACAAGTTTTCAGTCAATTCAATACCTTTATGACAACGAGACCAGGATTGCCTGTTAACTTTTACATGGGAAAAGAGGTCTACTCCACAGATAACAGCAATACCTGCAGTCATTAAATCTCTCCCTAAATCATGCTTTTGACACCTCCAACTCCTGAGCTCAAGCAATCCTCCTGCCTCAGCCTCCCGAGCAGCTGGGAATACCGACAGGTGCATACCACCTCTCCTGGCTAATTTTGCTATTTTTATAATAGTTGAGAGATGGGGTCTCACCCTGGCTCAGGCTGGTCTTGAGCTCCTGAGCTCAAGTGATCCTCCTGACTCAGCCTCCCAGAGTGCTAGGATTACAGGTGTGAGCCACCACACCTGGCTACTTCCCAATTTTTGACAGTATTGATTTTGATCATATATTCGCTTTTCCATATAATAGCTGTTTAGTAAATACTGAGTATAATTATATGATGAAACCACCTAAAATTCTTTCTAAATTGTGATTTCAGTAGCACTGTTTTTACTCTCTGAGAGATGCATAAATGAGTCTTGATGAGACATTTGAATCCTGAGATTGGTTTAAGAAGCTAAGAATTCATAGTCTGAAAATTGGAAAAGGGAACACACAACAGTAAGAATTAATATGTTTTAAGAGCTTAAAGAGTAAAGAGGAAAAGAAACACAGGAAACAATTTTACACAGCAGAAAAGAAATAAGGATGAGTTTAACAAGTTTTAAAGAAATATAGGACCAAAAAAAAAAAAAAAAAACAAAACCCCCAAAAAAACTTATGGAGAGTAACATAGTAAAACTGAGATTTTAAACTGTTATAAGGAAAAATGGGTGTAAAATCATTACAGTGATGAAAACGATAGATGTATCAGGCAATAAATAACAGGAGGGATAGAATGAGAAGAATAGAGTGAGGCATTTTCATATGTTAAAAAATCCTGGCTCTATTATACATTCTATGGAGTACTGAAAGGAGATTATTATTATAATAAACAGTAAGTAATGACACCCTCATTAGTGAAAATTGACAGAATTGGGTATAAATCCAAGTATCCAGCTGCAGCATTTAAGTCAATGTTTATGATTTATTTCAAAATACTTTGCTTCAAGAGAATATTCAAACAATTAGGGGTGAATTATTTTATGTGTTCATACTTAAAATAAGGAAGAATTACATCTTTGTAAAATACTTCATAATTAAAGGGAACAAGCGAGTTTAAGGGCAGGATTAATCATTTTTTATTCATTTTTTGCCAGAAATGTGGTGGTTTGTTGTGGATGTTTGTTATTAATTTACCTGTGTGTTTATTTTAATTTTTAGAATCAATCACTATTGTGGCATTGTCTCTCTCAAATGAAAAGGAAACTGCCATTTTCAGATGAAAAGAAAAACTCTTGGTGATCATTTAAGTAGAAAGGTAGAAGAAATGACAATGACAGATTCCACATGAGTAAAAATTCTTTATATTTCATTTTAATTTATATTCCACAAGGTTCTAATGAGTTTCTCTTAAACTGGACTAATCCTATATCCAAATTTTCATTGCAATGACTTTTATAGAAAATTTCTGACATAGAAAATTGAAAAAATCTAATTCAATCATAACCTGAACATATTTCCTTGCTAAATATTTTCTGTACTATTTGATTTCTTGGTACTTGATTTTTTCAAGAGGGCATTCATTCTTAGGCATTCCTCTGTTCAGGAGGAATGACCATTCTCATGTTCTTTTTTCATCATGAGATTATACATCCCAATGCTCATACTAAAATGAATAAATAAATCTCCTAATGAGTTGAACTCAAAAAACCCTCAATTTCTCTACTGCTAAAATTTATATTTACCTTCATTAAAGTAATTAATTCATACAAATAAAAGGCTTAACTGTACCCTCTTTGCCCTATTCAAAGAGGAACCCTCACTAACCTAAAAGCCAATGATAGAAAAAGTTAAAGCATGCTACGACCAAACTTATTAGATGTCAAAAGAATTCTAGGTGTAGTCAATTTCTGAAATAATAGCTGTGAAAACAATTACATCTTTTTTCCTTGCACACCCTGGCTATACTCTGTTTACTTCCCAAAATATTTCAGTCATTGACTTCACTTACATAGAATAAAAACCAAATGCTTTGGCCTGGTGGTTTGCTATCAACGTACATTTCGAACCACATATTCTATAGAACCATTAAACATGTTGTTGCTTGAATATACTTTACATAATTTAATACCCTTAGTTTTTTGCTTAGTATCCTGAAACCTTCATACCCCCCATTTCTTTTTTTCTCTGTTTCTCTCTTCCTGTCTTTCATGGCAAGACAGCTGGAGTTTAAATTCTAGCTCACCTACTTCCTGGCTGTGTGACCTGGGGTAAATTAAAGTAATGCGTGCTTTAGTTTTCTCTTCTGTTAAATGGGGATAGAAATAGTATATAGTTCATATAAATAAATGAGATAATGCCTAGATATATTTGTTTACCAATTTATTTTTTGACTATATAGCACAGTATTTTACTTTTTACAACTTTCATGGAATAAGACAAGTATCACTGGGCCATGAGTGGTAAAGGGGGAGGCCACACTAGAAAGTCCTGGCCTGGTTTTGTTGACTGAAAAGAAAAACAATTTGAACCTGATTCTATGATGTTTTTGTAGGCTTACTACTAAATCAGACACAGATCAGTTAGAACAATATATTCCACATAATGCCATAGTGAAAGGGTGAATGAACATCTCTGGTGCCTTCCCAGTTCTTCAAGAGGTGCTCCCCACTCGGCCATTGTCTGAGTACCCTGGAGACTAAGAGTCAAAAAGTTTACTGAATTGCATGCAGAAATTTGAGAAGGTACTCATAACCTACGTCTAAAATAAAGTACAGGAAGCAAGATTAAATAAAGGGAGAGGTCGAACTATGAAGTGTTTCAGTAGAAGGCTCAGATGGTACCATGGTAATATCTAGGCTGGGGTGGCTGAAGAGTTGTCTCCAATAGAGGGAGATGGACCAGGCTCTGTACCTCCTTCATCAAACAGTCATTGGATATGCGCTTCTGCAGGAAGGGGTAAGAACCTTCATGGTGGTAGCTCCTTTCCTCTGAGGGCGACCCAGAGAGGGATGTGATGTGGTGTGTACCAACATTCCCGCCAGCCAGGGGAACGTGTGCCTCAGTTGCTTGGGGGAGATCTGGTGAAGTATCTCTGCCTCCCTGACCCTCCTGAAGTTTGAGTTCTGTGGTAATTATAGGGAAATTGCCAATTTAGAGGAGCCAGACCCATTGGTTTACTAAATTTTTTATCATGTGGGAGAAGATACACTCAGAGTTACATACTTCCTATTTCTTACTGTATCATCTAGTTTACAGCAAGTCTGTCAAAGATGTCAAAAATGCATTATTTTCATTTAAATTGAAGAAAATTAGCTCAGATCCTCAGTTATCAAACCTGACAGCCACCCAGGAGTATTTCTTACAAGTCTGATTCAACACAGATCCTCCTTAAAAACTGATAACCCAAAATTGCCTGTAGCTCAATCTCACACTGCATAAATACTATACTAGAAATCACATGTAAGTCATAGGGCTTATGGTTTAATATATATGATGCGGATATTAATTTATGCTATTGGGAGTTTGTCATGCCTGGACCTACGTGGAAAACTGGTGGGAAGCGCCTTTTAAAAGTGGTTTCAGGCCGGGCGTGGTGGATCAGGCCTGTAATCCTAGCACTCTGGGAGGCTGAGGAGGGAGGATTGCTTGAGCTCAGGAGTTCAAGACCAGCCTGAGCAAGAGGGAGACCCTGTCTCTACTATAAATAGAAAGTAATTAGCCAAACAACTGAAAATAGGAAAAAATCATCTGGGAATGGTGGCGTGTGCCTGTAGTCCCAGCTACACGGGAGGCTGAGGCAGGAGGATCCCCTGAGCCCAGGAGTTTGAGGTTGCTGTGAGCTAGGCTGATTCCGCAGCACTCTAGCCCAGGCAACAGAGTGAGATTCTGTCTCAAAATAAATAAATAAAAAATAAAAAAAATGGTGTCCATGTACACAGAGGAACTAGAAAAACATGATCAAGCTGTGTTCCACTGGCGATGCAGATACCACTGAAAATGCATTGGAGTGTTTATTTGTGGAGGGGACCAGCTTGCTTTCAAGAGATTTTTGAACCAAGCTTGTTGACAAAACTCATGCAAACTGACCTGAGCCATTTCCAGCATTATTTCCAACATTAAGGATTATTGAAATACTTGTTGGAATATATTATTAACGTAGAACTCTAAGAGGCATAGAAGGACCATATACAGAACGACCTCCTTCATCTTTCCCTTCCCTTTTCTAGCTATTTTTAATGGAACAAAGTCATAGACTGAATTCTCCTACACATAAAAACATTGATTAGTAAGCAGGCACAGAAACAAACAACCTGTTCTGTAATCTCAAGAAAGTCTCAACTCTCTCTCTTCTTAGGTGTTCTTTGAGTGTGTAGAATGAAAGTGTAACTAGCAGCAAGTCCATCAATATTCTTCAGGCACCATACACCTAAACTTAGAGTCAGGAAACAGAGTTCTCTGATAATCATCTGTACGCAGCATTGGCCTGAATCCTAATTTAAGAGGCTCATTCCAAAGAGCATTAGCTGTATTTTTTATCCAGCAAAAGCTAATCACTGTATCTAATGATGACATTTTGAATATCAACCTTTAACCTATAAAAATAATTTCTAAATCCATTGTGCTAATTTAGTAGAGATACAGAGTGCAGAAGCCCTTTTGTAGTTCCTTCTTGGAATGTGAATTTCTGGTTAGTTTAGGGTAGTTCGATTGTTAACCAACTGCTGCAAAGGTATAGATGAAACATATGTGACAAACATGTCTACAAAATAGTTTACAGCAAATTTCAATTACTATAAAACACCTGAATCTAGCTCCGAACATGCTGTGATAAGCAAAATCAAAAGAGATGTGTCACTGAAATGTGCAAAACCACAAGTCCTGAAAAGCACATCATTAACATGGTATGAGGAGGACCATTTTTTGACTTTTTTAAAGCAATGCGCAGAATTGCCATTTCTTGGTGGTCATTAGCAGAAAACATTTCTGCACAGAGTAGCAGAATAACACTCCTTAGCATAAGAATGGCAGCACCCTTCATAGCTGAGTGGACTGGTGTGGAACAGCAGAACATCGGTATTGCTGGGAGATCAGTGCTGGCCTTATGGGATTTCTGCACCCCTAACATCCCTTCCAGTACTCCCTCAATATGGACGGAGTAGTTTCAAATAACAAGCAGAATCAATAAGCCAAAGTTGGGTTCTACTGCTGATGTGACTGACCCTTTTTGTGATATAAGAAGATAATACCTTGATAATTCTCATTGTATTAATAAACATCTCCTGGCCAGCCAGTAATTTACTGGATATTGGTAGACTCAGAAGAGAAATAAGTGACTTTAAATTATTATAATACTCTCCATGTAAAAAGTATGCACATAGTTTTGAATACCATTTCAGCATGCAGTTCTTCAAAATCCTATAAAAATTAAAGTTTTAATGTTAATGGTTCCAGTCTTTCTAACCACTCAGATATCATCTGATACTATGTTCCTATATGTGTATTAGTAACAAAGTCAACAAGAGGAAATTAAAAAAATAAATTCAATATAATTGTCCTCTAAGAGAATTAGTTTTAGATTTGATTTATCTCCCTGGTAGGAAGCATATCCTTAAGTGGCTCTTTGATTTGAAAACATATGTTATAGTTAATTCTTCGGGCAAAATTTTTGAAGAATTATTTCTAACGTAATCATGTTTTTTGGTGTGTGTATGTAAAGCTTACTACAATTTAATAATGTATAGAATAATCTTTGACAAAACAGGTCTGATATGGAACATAGACAGAGAAGACTTAAAGTTTCAAAATTATTCCATTTTGAGATGGCCTAACTTTAGATTATCTCATGCCCTATTCATGGAACAGTGTCATGATGAGTCATTGTAATGTCATAGAGGTTTGAAAAGCTATTGCCTCAAAACAAAACACTGCCCTTAAGTTGCTCCCAACTATCTAATTTTAATTTCCAGAAATGGGATTTCCTAGCAGATCTCGGCTTTTCTCTGTAGCAAGTCAACTTCACAAACAGTATTTTAAAATGTAAGAACCATGATAAGTATTATCAGGGTCTTGTGGCCTCTGCTTTCTTTCACTACTAGGAAAAAATGAAATTATAAAGAACAGTAGTTGACTATAAAGGAAACACACACACATACACACAGTGTTGGCATCTGTATAGAAAATATTAATACCTGGGACAAGAAGTTATTCAGTGTGAATCTAACCTGATCTGTTAATAAAGCCCTGATAATGCAATCAAGTATGTATAGACTCTAAAAGCAAAGGACATCAGCAAAATATTTCAGATCAGGAGGAGTCGCTTCTTATGTAAAACATCCCTAGCTAGTCTAACATCTTTCAGGGGGAAAGAGCATTTTATTTCCCATCTTGTTAAAGAAATCACATGATGCACCAGCATTCCTTCATTTCGATTTAGCCATGATTCTTTGTGATCTCTTTATTCCAAAATATACAATATTGAGATCAGCCAAAACACATATAGACATTGCTCGGGACTTCTCAAAGAAAAATAAAAATTTAATATACATCTGTTGGAGAAAATGTACCAGGTAATCAAAGATATTTTTAGATTATGCTTTCATATTACCCAAAGATATGCTTTCAAGAAATCATTCTGGAAAGATAATTTTTAAGCTTGTCAAACAGCATTTGTTGCTTCTATTGGATAGAAATGTTTTAGAATGTTGAACACTTGCACTGCAGATAATGTTAACTAAGTATTTTGGAGGCAGATGATAAAAGACTATCTCTTAATAGAGCAGATTAACTAGTGGACAAGAGAAAGTAAAAGAACATTCAAAAGTAAGTGATATTTAGTGCTGCAATACCTGCAGGAAGAGAACATCAAATTTTACGGTCTTAATAGCAAATTCTGTAGAGATTCAGTTGCTTATCCTACAATCCCACGTGTATCCTTGACTGAAGTGTCTATTAGTGACTAAGTATTCTGTGTATAAACTTTCTAAAAACATTACTAAACATGCATTTCTGTGCATTAAGAAAATTTTCTCGTATACATGGGTAATAATTTTAATTAAAGAGAAAAAGCTATTTAATCTCAAGAACTTCTCTTGTTTTTCCATTTATAAGCTGGAAGTTCTTGGCCTCCATTTCTCTTTTTTGTAACAAGGAATTATCTTTTCTTAACGTTTCTAACTGCAGTGCTAGTGTAGATTTATATTCTTTGAAAAGAGTAAACCTGTCACCTATTGTGTGGGGTATATATTGAAATATAATAAAGATAGCCTGAATATAGTGTAAGGACAATGATAACCTGGATTTTTTAAATAGCAGAAAGTCTTTTATGTTCATTCGTGATCCTATACAAGTATCAGTGTAAAGACAGACCCTAGGAAGCCAATCAGGAGGTTATTATATGGATTTTCCGTTTTGTTGCTAGCTCATGTTTCCAGCATTTAGCTGTCTATTAACATACATAAGAACTAGAATATGAAATCCTTTTGTCAATTATCCTTTTTTGCCGTTTATTTTTTCTTATCATTGCATGTGAGATGAATTCAATTCACACTTCTACTGAGCCACTGGGATGTGTCAGACTGGGGTCTAGCTTCTGGCACCACAGATATAAAGAAGATAAGCCCAGCCTTCTAGGACCTCACGTTAACAGGAAAGAGAGAGACATGAAGTCGTACCCAAAACACAAGCATGTCTTCTGGTAACACTTGGTCGGAGAGAATAATTTCCTTTTACATTCCTTTATTTCTGAAAAATATGATATTGTTTATTATGTAACCAGTTTGCCTCTAAACACTGCAACTAATTTCCTCTAACCTAAAAACATATATAGTAAGATTTTGATTGCTTATTGGTTTATATGTAGAACGTCTTCTGTAATACTTATTTTAAGGTAAAAGACAGACACTTTATATACTAACCATGATTAACTAGCTATTGATTTAATTGTTAACTTTGGACAACAAAGTATTAAAGCGATATAGAAAATGGCCTGGTAACCAAAGATGAAAAAATCATCATTCTCATGAAGTATGTGCTCTATCTGTGGCTGTTGTTCATACCGGTAATTTGTAATTATCTTATGTAATTAATTTAAAAAGTTAATGATAAAATTGTCTAAATATAAATAGGTATTATATATAGATATATAGAAATATTAACTATAATTTATATAAACTATAGAAACAAATACGTAAAACTTTTGTGCATCATTACAAAATGCTAATAATTTACCATATTTGCTTCAGATATTTTTTAATAAGTGAAATATTTTATATAGATTTGAAACTCCATTTCTCTCCATTACCATTCTTCTTTGTTGACACACACCAGAGGTGGTAACTACTATCTGAAATATGGTGTGAATTTCTCACTTTTTATCTATATACATACCTACAGAGAATGTATTGTTTGGCATATTTCTTATTATCACATTTACGAAACTACAGTGTCTTATTTTGGTCATATGTTTTGTTTTTGAGATTTACTCCTTTATGTTATAGCTATGAGTTCACTCATTTTAAGAACTCTATATAATCCATTATATCAAAGTACCTTTATTCATGTATTTGTTTTCTTTTTGGTAGCCATTTTCATTGACACTTTTCTCATCGTGATAAACATTTTTTTTGCCAGTAAGTGTTCTCAGCATTCTCATCGTTCCCATGTGCTGGCATTGCCCTACGGTAGTGGGTCCTGCGTGGTGAGTATCACTTTACTATTACTTAATACATGAATACTCTAAACGACTTTTTCCAGGATCCTCCTCAGAGGAGTCTGGGGCCATTTTTTAAAAACTGGACCACCCGAGTGACTTAAGTCTGAGTAAGTATGGGAAATGCAGCTCTTGAAACCCTTCTTACAGTGGAATTGCTAGGACTCTCTGACAAGATGTTCGCCTTCATGTTAGTTAGCTAACACCAAATTTGTTTAAGAGGTTGTCCTAATTTAAAGGCATACGAGCAGTGTATGTAAGTAAGTTCATATTTCTCCGAATCTTGGTAGCATCATACTGTTTGTGTGTGTTTGTATGTGTGTATGAATTGGTTGACTATGAAATGGTTTGGATTTCTATGGAGACTGAGTATCTTCATATGTACTTCTTAAGTTGAAAGCCCAGCTCATTTATTTTCATCTTTCTTACATTTTTAAAGCATGCAGTCATTTATACAATTTCACGTCCCTCCCCTAATCCATGAATATTTATACTCTGAAATACTGTTCTACTCTCCAGTACTACCTTTGTCACAAAGTTTTGTATTGCCAATATTGCATGAATAATCCTTCCTATTGCATCACTTCTCTCTTTTACCTGTCTCCTTCAATTAATATATCCTGAACATCATCTCAACCACCCTGTTGTTATCACTTAGACTTCATATTGTGCAAAAAAAAAAAAAAAAAAAAAAAAATACACTACTTCCAATGCACTCTCCAGTGTTACATTCTTAAACTCTCATTTCCAATCTTTCTAGCACCTTCCTTGAAAAAAATGGAACGAGGTCTTATCACCCACTTATCCTCCCACATTTTTTTCCTATTCTTCACTACCTTCATGTTCTAATTTTAGTTTTTAACATGGTCTGTGAGTACCATTACTACCTGCAAAAACCCTCAATTCCTTTGATCCTCTGTTCTTTCATCCTACTTCCAAAATGCTAACCATCGTCAGATTCTCCACCAACTGTAAGCCTGCACTCAGAGCTGTCAATACTGCTAAAAGACCTACAAAAGCATGTTTACTTATCTCTCCTTAAATCCATGACCACTAAAATTGAGTTTTGTCGTATTTAGCGTATAAATCATTTACATTTTGTTAGATTTATATTTAAGTGTTTCATATTTTGGTATAAAAATTCTTTTATAATTGTTCATTGTCACTTAAGAATGCAATAGACATTTTACGTTAACATGTAATTCCTGGCCGGGCGCGGTGGCTCACGCCTGTAATCCTAGCACTCTGGGAGGCCGAGGTGGGCGGATCGTTTGAGCTCAGGAGTTCGAGACCAGCCTGAGCAAGAGCGAGACCCCACCTCTACTAAAAATAGAAAGAAATTATATGGACAGCTAAAAATATATATAGAAAAAATTAGCCGGGCATGGTGGCGCATGCCTGTAGTCCCAGCTACTCGGGAGGCTGAGACAGGAGGATCGCTTGAGCTCAGGAGTTTGAGGTTGCTGTGAGCTAGGCTGATGCCACAGCACTCACTCTAGCCTGGGCAACAGAGTGAGACTCTGTATCAAAAAAAAAAAAAAAAAAAAAAAAAACAAAAAAAAAAACATGTAATTCCTTTTCTACATGACTTACAAGTTCCAGGACTTTTTGTCAATTCTTTGAGATTTTCTGCATAGACAACATGTCATCTACTATATATACACACACACCACACACACACACACACACACACACACACACATGCACGCACACGTGCAGCTTTATGTATTCCTTTCCAAACTACATATATTTTATTTTATTTTCTCATTATCTTAGCTAGGATTTACCGAACATTGTTGAATAGGAGAAGTAAGATAAGTTATCTTCGCTTTGTTCCTAACCTTAGGACAAACATCTAGTTTGTTGGCATTAAGTAATATGTTAGCAGTGCGATGTTTTGTATATGTTCTTTATGTGGGAGAGGGAGGCTAAAAGGGACTGGAAGGCAGGGAAATGTCCCTCTTCTGTTAAAGTTCACCCCCTCCAGGAAAGTAGGCCTTTTTATGTAGAAAGCACTGGGTATTGTTTTTACAGTATTTACTCCTCCACTTTTTTTTTTTTTTTTTTGAATTTTTGTTATGAGAACCTTTGGGGATTTCTAGAGGAAAAGGCATATTTGGAGCACTCCTTTGGCCTAAGGCCCCCAGAAATTTCTCACTCCCATGCTAGTTACCTACTCAGCCTCTAGGAATTCATCAAAATTACCGTCTAAGTGTTCCTACCAGTTTTGACCTCAGTGGCTTCTGCTACAAGTAAGTAGATCTTGGTTCTGACTCTGGTTTCACTCTGTCTCTAAATTCAGGTTGGTGGTTTGTCTTGCAACCTTATTTCCCTGACAGGTCTAAGAAAAGTTGTAGATTTTCACTTTGTTCAGCTTTTCCTTGTTTCAAGGATCAAAGTGAGAATTTTGACCCCTTTACATGTCAGAGCTGACATTGGAATTTTTCAATAATGTCTGGATCCTTGAGTCAGACAATTTGGGTTCAAGTCCAATATCTTTATCTTGAGTAAATTTTTTTTTCTCTCTCTCTCTCTCTCCTCCCGCCCCCCACTCCCTAGTATGTGTGTCTGTATGTGTCTTCATCTTTTTTCATGTACCCCAAATACCTCTTTCATTATCTGATAAAGTAGAGATCAAAATAATGACTGTCCTCCCTACCTCGCAGGTAGAATTAGACTTTTTAATTATCAAATACAATGAATTTGTTAGTTCATAATTGACTTTACAAAATGACTACTAAAAATATTATAGTAACTTCTATTTATTAAACATCTACAATCAATTTAATAGCTGATTTATAATTATCTTCTTTAATTTTTGCAAAATCCATGTATATTAATATATAAATCCTCAAGATATGTTGCAAAGATTCAGGTTCCACACACTTTCAACAGTAAAGACTTTATACACATCATCCTAGAACCCTGGATTGCTACATAACTTTGAACCAACACATTAGACTTTGAACCTGATAAATGCCTACAGTTATTAATCCAAATGAGCATTGAGAAAATATCTTAGCAAAAATGAAGGACAAAAGATATTATTCTTTATCCCAGCATTTTCATGCTAGTGACCAGAGACTGACTTTGCACTGACGACTTAATTCTTTCTTTCCTTTTGTCGTCTTCTATAATATTTTAATTTGTGACTAGCGTTTGAAAATTAAAATAACTCACATTACTATTTGGATTAATATCCAAGTTATTTCAGTTTTTTTGAAAAATCAGAAGATCTGGCAAATTGTATGCACATTATTTTCTAGCAAAAAACAGTTGAAAATTATTCATGTCTGTTCTCTTAAACAGGCTGTATGCTCTCCTCTTCACCACCCTCCTTACCATTTCCTAGTTTGACACCTGAGCTTGCTTCAATTGTTGGCTTACTTTCTTATTCCAGGTAAACACAGGAGTTTTTGTCCTCACATTTCAGTCCTTTCAACAGAGGTTTTAATCTCAACATCCATGCCTATTTGAATTGTCAATCAATGTAACAATAGAAACCATACACCGATGCCTAAAATGGGGCCAATTGCTGACTTTTTTGCCCTTTCCTTGCTTACTAGCAATTGGATCATCAATCATATAACATATTTAACCTGACAAATGAGCAATTGGTCATCTTGACTGGCTACTTTCCAATTCTTCAGGCACTGGCAGAAACAAAGCAACAAAAGCCCAAGGAGTCATTTAGATCATGGACTGCGCATATATATTCTGTCACCTCATCTTCAGAGCCCTTTCTCTGTGTTTTACTTCTCTGGATTCACAAAGTCAGAGCATCAAGGACTTTTAAAAAAGTCTGAATAGGAGTGTGAATGAAGAGAACCTTGTTGCCTGCTGAGACCACCTTAAAGTTGTGGTTGTTTCTACTGAATGTTTGTTGCCCTTTTTCATTTTACAAAAATATATATAGTTAAGTAAGTCTTTTACTTTTTAAGTGGCAGGTGTTGAGATTGTTACCTTTTTTTATGTCCCCAAACTCATTTTTAAAAAAGGATCACAGCATAGGATTAGGACCCAATTCTGTATTAGGTTGTCAAAAGCTAAGGGAGAATGCCCGGACTGAACAAAGACTTCTGATGATCAGACTTCATCCAGCAATGAGTAAGAATGGTGTAATATTTCATTTCATAGATATGGAACCCTAGGCTCAGAAAGGCTCAGCGATTTTGCGGCACAGCAGTGGTAGTGAATATCCTATGGGCTTTGGGCAGGTCATGAGTTCATGGCCTGCCTATCATTTATTAGCTGTGTGAACTTGGCAAAGTTACCTGAATTCTCTCAGGCTCACTAAACTCACCTGTGAACTAAGGACAGCCAAACCCATTCCATAGGGTTATTTTCATGATTAAGTGAAATCAGTCCTGTAAGCACTTAAAGTATACAGGTTGAGCATCCCTAATCTGAAATTCCAAAACCTAAAATGCTCCAAAATTTGAAAGTTTTTCATCATGGAACGTGACGCCACAAATGGAAGATCGCACACCTCACCTCATGTGATGGGGTAGCAGACAAAATGCGGTCACACAACACACAGTTTACTCAGTATCCCCAAGGGAACAAGAGTCTCCCAACCTCCCTCATCTGCAATATATCTTCTCTGTGCACACCCAGGTTCTCCTGCACACAAGCCTGCCTGCAAGGGTAACAAAACGACATGTGCGCAGGCTGGCCCTGCCAACAGTAAGTTTCCCACAATGCAAAGAGACTTTTAAAATGAAAACCATTGTTAATGAGGTAGATGACTCTGGAGGAAACATTTTACAAGCCATCCTCATCCCTAGAGGACCCAATTTCTGGTCTCTCAACAACTTCGGATGTTTCTTCTTATCTAAAAATGTGTGTGTGTGTGTGTGTGTGTGTGTGTATTTATATATAGTACAATTACGTTTTAGTGAAAACACAGCATTGCAGGTGGAGCCTGAGAGCCTGTCACTGTTCTTACTGTTGTTTAACAGCTGATACAGGCATTCTGGTGATGCTATTGTGCTGCTACCCTAAACGCATTATTTTTTCACTGTATTAATGGTATTCCACGTTTTTTACTGTGAGATAGTTATGTGTGAATAAGTGTAAGGAAGTAATCACTTACTGGTAGCATATAAACTCAGTCAGGAATGATGGTCATGCCAAACAACCACAGATTGTTCACATGGTTGTCTGAAATAGTAATACCTTAGCTTTCTGATGGTTCCATGTATACTACCTTTGTTTCATGCACAGATCTAAAAATGTTGTATCAAATTACCTTCAGCCCATTTGTATAAGGTTTATACGAAACAAATGATTTCAGTGTTTTGATTTGAGTCCCATTTCCAGGATATCTCATTACATATATGAAAATATTCCAAAATAAGAAAAAAAATCCAAAATCCAAACACTTCTAGTTCCAAGTATTTCAGATAAGGGATACTCAATCCATAGTTCCGGGCACATTTTTAAAAAGCAAATAGAAAGAAAATAGTTATTTGTTTGAACGTATTTTACTTATCCTAATTAAATATATGTTAATTAATTTACCCACGGGTTTTATAATTTTTCAGAGCTATGTTTCTTAAGTAAAATAAATAATTCAGCATCATAAGAAGCTATTACTTTGGATATGGTTTAGAGAGTGGTACTAATGCAAGTGTATATAAAATGCAAAACTAAAGTAAAACTAAATCCAAATGGGCAAACAAGAAACCACCAAGTTCTAATTTATTTCTACCAGGCTCATGAAGCAGTGCTGAGCCCCTTCAAGGACATGTTGTCCAGATGCCAACATTGAGGCTTCTACATAAAGCTGTGAAGTGAAAATGAGAGAAACTCTTCAAGGGCATGGTGGATGGTTGTCGCCTCTGTCTGCTATCTTAGCACAACACAACAGATGGAAGCATTAGGAAATGCCGCATTGTGGGTATGTGCCTGATTGCCTATGCTAGTGTAGGAAGCATACACATACCATCATACTTCACTGTCCCCTTGGCAAGAAATAATTAGTGGGAAATATAGAGTGATTCCAAACTGATCATATTAATATTAAAAATAAATTACAGAAAAGATAAATACACGTCCAACTTTCCTCATGGGAAATCAGATAGAAAATGTAGTTTTACAAGTTTCTAATTCATTTAAGGCCTGAATCGATAATTACCAGTTTGTTTTTTGAAGTGGTTTATTACAGATTGTTAAAATGAGATACAAACTCTTATAAATTAGATGTCAGAAGAAAAAATAAGATACCCATGTAAAATACAGGGAAAGCATACGACAGCTAAGTAGTTTTTATATCACGTATCATTTGTCCTAATACTCATTGATCTATTCCCTCAATAATTATGTACTGGAAACCTACTATTTACCTCTATTAGTTTCTGGGGATAAGTTAGTGAAAACAGTCTCTGCTCAAATGAAACTTAAATGCTAGGAAAATCAGAGAATTAACTAAATATTTAAATATACAACACTGTTAGGGTAAAGTGATCAAGAGTGACGGGTACGGTGTTTTGATGGGGTGTTCATGAAGGAGGTAGTATCTAAGTAGAAATAAAAAACAAGAGAGAAGAACAATGCAAGTAATTCAGGGGAAAATATTTCAGGCAGTGGAAAGATGACCAACCCAGAGAAAGATGGGTGCACTTGAAGTACATCAAGCTGCCTTGAGACCTAAGAACCATGAAGGGAATATGTATGCGAGTAGGGAGTTAGGCAGGGGGGCTAGATTGTGTCCAGTCATCTACATACTGAAGCTTAGATTTCATTCTGTGATAAGAAGCAGTTGCAGGTATGTAAACATAAAAATGATATAAAATAACTCTTTTTTAAAAAGAATCATGAAGTTATTTTATGGAGAATGGCCTGTAGGAGGCAGTGCTGGAGACCAGGATCCCAGGCAAGAGGATGTTGCCAGCATCCCTGACAGCTAGAGGCCATCACATTCTAATGCTATGCCTTCCTCACATTAACTGGCTTGCATTGTTAATAATCTCTATGTCCTTGTAGAGTGAATTACATTTTTTCAGAAATGTCATCTCATTTGAATTTAATAGGCCTGGTATTACTATTTCACTTTACAAATTAAGAAATCCAGATACAAATATAAGTGCCCTTCCTAAGGCTAATTATTAATGTGAGGACGGTGGCACAGAAGATTCTCTTGTTTCCTCATTCTAAGTCTATCCCTAAATGTATCAAGTTCTAGTGTGCCCACAACAAGCTTAAAGTGCTCTTAATCTAAATCTTACTATTCAGAATATTTATTTCACTTCATTTGTTAAATTCTGTTTAAAATGGTATGTGGATAGTACTACCTAATACTGTGCCTCTACGTATTTACTAACACACCTATGAAAACAAAAAAAATTAAAATATAATAAAGCAAACTGAATTAGAGCGGCAACAGATAACAAAATTTGGAGGAGTATATTCTCTATCTACAAGAGAATTAAAAATTATAACTGATGACTGATATTTCTAGGTCAGTAGAATACCCTCTTCTCCCCAGGCCCCCCAAATTCTGCCCCCTCTCCCTGAGACTTAGATAACCAGTGTGCCAATAACTCAAAGCAGAAGTAAAAAGAAAAGTTGCTCAAATGCTACATTTCAATTTTTTTCTTCTACATATCTAGTATGTATAATTTCATTCAGTATTACAAGTTTATTACTAACATACACACTTAAATACTGAAATATGGAAAGTGACAAGTACAGTCTTTTTACCCAGCCTGCCAAATCATACTGTTCAGAGGTAACAACTGTTAATATTTTTTGTGTATAATTCGAGAAAATGTTCCATTTGTGTGTGTGTGCTCTTCTTCAAGAACATGAAACGATACCATATATTGCTGCAATTCCTTTTTTATTGATTCATGAGCAAAGGTATGTATCATATTCTTTTTAACAAATTCCTATTTCATTTTATTTTATAATTTAAAATTTTATGTAACCTCTTCAACATTGATGAATGTTGAGGTTGTGTTGATATTTTAATTTTTTAAGTGATATAATCAGTATCACCATACATGTGTATTAGTACTTTATTACGTGTACCTGAAAGAAAAACTTTTTATAAGTTAATTAATGAGATAAAATATTTTTGTATTTTATATTTTATAATACTAGAAAATTATTTTCCCTTTCCAAAATATTATACATCCAAAAACAAAATATAGCAGTTCCTATTTCCTGAGATTACCACATAGGTGCGAGAAAGACACTTTTAAAAAATGGACATTAAAGCCAAGAGCAACAAGATGCAAGCTTAGATGGTCAAAAGTTTAAATTGTTTCTACTATAACAAGTTTAAAAGGTGCTGCACATATTGTTTTTATTTTCTTATTTTTAATTGTCTTTCCAAATGTTTAGTAATAATTTTAATTGTTTTCCAGTGAAATAGTTCTTCAGACACTTTGTTCTGTTTCTATTAGGTTTATTTGCCTTTTATTCCTTGATTTGTCAGTAATATTTTTATATTCGTAAACTAAATATTTATTCTACAGTACACATTGCCTCATATTACTTTGTGAGAAAGGCAAACAACTGTCTCCTTCCATTTATTCCTATCAATTCATTCAGAGATTGAAATATCTAATAAAATTAGGAAGGAAAGTTAAACTTAAAGTGGCACTTCATTTTAGAGTATAGATTTGCAAAAATAAATTTCTCTTGAAAAGAGCATTATTAGGAACAGCCTTTGTAGAACTCTGGGCAATGCCAAATTTTTCTATTTGAGCAAAGCTTTAGGAAAAACAAGCAATGTGGTAAAGCCTTGTCTATCTGGATTATACTTGAATATACACTGGACTTAGAAATTAGCGTCAGAGCTCTGCCCGTCAGCCTGGAACTGAATGTAAACTCTCAAAATAACCAAAAAAAATAAAAAATAAATCCAGGATACACACATGAAACTGCAGATAAATAGTATCTCTGCATACATATTTCCTCATTGTAGAAAGAGCGAAGAGAAAACAACTAAACTTTGGGTCTACTGAGAAAACAAAACAAAATCCTTTGATTTTTTTCAGAAAAGCATTCATTGACATCAGTTATAAGAAAACAGCTGGCATCCTCAATAACATAAAAGAAATGTGTCTCCTATGAAGCAAGAGGTTATTCATTTTTTACTCACAAAATTATGTGTTGATGCCCACAACATACTCAAGACTTCATTTTTGATTGATGGGCGTTTGACTACAAAAGTGAACCAAAGCAGACAGGGGGCCCTGCCTTCAGGGAGTTTACATAGGAAGAGCAACAACAACCAAATTTTCACTAATATGAATTAAAATACTTACTGAATTAAAACTTTAATTAGTAGATGGTACTATGAGTATTTGTGTATGATAGATGAAATGCTTCCCTGAGAAAGCAACTATTGAGTTAGGAAAATGTCTAAAGGTGAGGGATTAACTAGGCAAAGTTTGAGAAAAAATTAGCACGTGTAAAGACACTAGCGCAAGATTTGCCTGGGGTGTTTAAAGACCTGAAAGAAGGCAGTGAGATGAGTGCAGAGAATTGAGGGTAGAGTTAGAACAACAAGTGGGAAGAGTGAGTTTGGAGTAGGAACATCACTCCAGGAACTGGGAAGCTCTCATATCGACCAGGTCACCCACATAGATAATGAAATCACCCACTGTGGTGCAGAGGAAGACAGGGAGCTGTAATAAGGACCACAAGTGATAAGAAGAGGATTGGATGGTAGAGCCAGAAAGAGAGTCTATACAAGAATGTGGTTTAAAAATGGGTGAATGAACTCTCATTTCACTCTTTGTAATGGTAATCCTAAAAGACAACCTAAGAGCCCAGTGCTATTCAACAACAGCACAGATGAGTTGCTCCTTATTTATCTTATCTAAAGATAAGGATCAAGTCCACTAAGCTGAAAGAGGGTTCATTGCATCCATGTGCAGTGCTTGCTAGGTGTAGAAGAGGCTGGCTATTCCCCAAACAAGGGAATACTAGCTGTCTAGAGAAGATATTGCTAGAGCTAGTTAGCATGGCCAAAAGAGACCATGCTGTTCTTTGGCATTTCTAATAGTAGCATAGAATCTGGTTTATTGTGACATACGGTCATAGTGTTTTAAAAATATTAAACACTCTTAGTTATTGTCATGTCGTGGACATTGTTGTCCATTAGTTATTTCCTCTTTCCAGCTCTACGTGTCCCCTGGGTTTGTGCATATAACATCAACAGCGTTTATTTCTATCTATGATGTAGAAAAAAGGTGTCCCTTTTCCAACTAACCTACTTTTTCAATGGGCTTATTAGTATAACCTTATAATTACGTACAAAGGAGGTGGTGATGTTTCTCCACTTCAAAATCAAAGTCATATTAATCTCTGGGAAAATTCAACCCTACTTCCTTTTTATAAATGCTTTAATCTCATCCTAAAATTAATTCATTCTACCTTCACTCACAAATAAAGAATATAGACTATTGCATCTTATAAAGGTGCTATTGAGAATAGATAAAATAAGCATTTTTACTTTTATCATTAAGCATTTGTGTCAAAATTTTTAAAAGTTTATTTAGTACTATTTCATGGAAACTGTACATTATAGTCTAATCAGAAATTTGGAGTATTTTTGAATAGCTTTAGAAACTGTTTGCCACTCAAAGGTGACTTAGATTTACTTATTTTCACTTATTTGAGCAAATTTTCCAAAATTCCCATCAAATTGAGGAAAAACCAAATTAAAAATCGTGCCTGATGGTTAGGTCACAACTAGATTAAGACTCAAGACTGTACTTGATTTGGAGGTGAAAATTCGCATCTGCAGCTGGAATTGATTCCAGATTTTATTCAAAGTTTGGTTTCCAGGGAGTAAAAATAAAAGTTATAACAAGCCTTTAGATTGCAAGAAAAAAACCTGTAAAATATAGATTTTTATTAAGACCTTTGTGTATTTGTACTTGCAAATAAAAAATAAAAATTAGAAGAAAATAGTGTAAATGTGAAAAAAATTTCACTCAATTATTTTGGTTTTCAGTATTGGTTAGTTAACTAATCTTTAGAAATTTTAATTTGGCTTTCTTTGGAATTATATTCCTGTGCAGTGATGGATAATTGAATGAAGATGTTAAAAAGAGTTGGTGTATATGCCCCTACACTTCCCACTTGTGTGTTCACTTTTCCTAGTGTAGGAAAGACAAAGTGTAGGGGCAAATAGTGATAGAACTGTTGACATATTAACACTTTGACACACGTTCGGTGAAGCCATGGCAGTGACAGGCCCATGTTAGAGTGAAGAATGGAGACGGCTCGAAGCCACCTCTTCCTTTCATCTCTTGCCTGCTTTTGTGGGTCTTTTCTAGAAGTCATGAATAAAGTGGGGGGAAAGATTAAAAACAGACATGACATTTTCTCTTGTACTGTTGACATTTTAAAAAACATATCTAAATGCTTCCTTAGTCAGAAAGATCTATTCTAAAATTAAAGCACAAAATGCCACTTCCTCAGTGACTCTACGAAGAGTATAGGGTCTGGTTTTCTTCATATGCACAATATTTTTGAAAAGTGGGTGTAACTTTCTGCATTGTTAGATTTTCACATTTTCTATAAAAGCTTCTCCTCATAAAAGGATGGGTCGTCCACAGTGAACTGCCCGTATAAGTGTTTTGACTATTTTGAAATTCTTGGTATCAAGTATGATTTTCATTAATTCATGTTGACTATTTTTACCTGCCAGGCATTGTGCCAATTGGGTATACTTAATACATAAGACAATTGCTCTCCTACAAAAGCTTATTCTTAATGTTGGAGAGAGACAAGAAAATAAAAAAATAATTTTATTAAAATGAGATAAGAATTAATAGATTAGTTGGTGATTCCTTAGAGAAGAAGATTATTGCACTTCTTCATTTACTTTGCTATTATTGTTCTAACGAGCATATAAGGCAGCATTCTAAAATGCCCCCTCCCAGAATTCCTAGCCCCTGTTGGGCACACACTTTTTCCCAGTTTTTCAGTCAAATGCTAATTTAGGTACTGCTTGAAGGAATTTTGCAGATAAAAGTAATGTCCCAAAACAGTTGACTTTAAGACAGGGAAATTATCTGGGTAGGCCTGACCTAATTACATGAGCTCTTTAAAAGCAGAGAGTTTTCTCAGTGTGGTCACAGAGGAGGATATCAAACAATGTGATCTGGCTGGTGTGGGAGAAAACACACACTCAGGTTGTGCATTGCCTGTGGCAAGGGATGGAAGGTCAACTCTAGGAGCTGAGAGTAGTCCCTGGTTTACAGCTACTGGAAATATGGAAACCCCAGTCCTACAACCACAAGGAAATGATTGTTCTAAGGAATTTGGTTATTCCACCAATAAGCAATACACCTGGCAGAAGACCTCAAGTCCCCGATGATAACTACAGCCTCAGCCAGCACTTCCATTTCAGCTTGAAGATACACTGAGCAGAAAATCCAGCCACACCTTGCCTGGATTTGTAACCTACAAAAACTGAGATAGCATTGCACTGCTTTACAATGCTAAGCTTCTGGCGATTTGTTACTCAACAATGGAAAATGAGTACAGTTAAGTTTTAAACTTATAATATGATGAAAATATGTAATTGGCAGCAATTCTTTTTTTCTTGAGGTAAAGGAGCAACTCATCCATTAAAAGAGAACTAATTGAAATTTGACATTATTAGTATAAATATAAATTTACATTACATATAAAGTGTCATTAACCTAAAATTATCTTTATATGTATCATTAAAATATTATGTATAGCACATTAAAGTGATGAAAAGTTAAAATTCATCTATTTCCTTTTAAAATTTTTCAACTTGATTGTAAGTTCAGATAATGATGCAGACTCAATTTTTTTTCCTTCTTAACACATTTCTTTATCACCAATTTTCTAATTATCTTAGAATAGAAAAATTGTGTGGCCTAATTGAGCGTCTGAGCACTGAATAGATGAGCCAGCCTTTTAGGCAGTGGAGTTTAAGTGAAGTGGTCATGATTTTTGGTGTTGGAAAGACTGAAATTGTACTCATTGAATTTATACATGTTCCACTATTCTTATACTTAGAAAAACTTGCCAAAAGTATTTCTCAGTTTGTTGGATAAGTTAAATGACACCTAAAATTATGCTTGTCAATGAACATGAGTTACTCAAGAGATAGAATGAAAACACATTGGCTAAAACATAACATGAATTAGATTTAAAATTTAAACTTCATTCACACACCAAAAAAAAAAAAGAAAGAAAAACACTAAAAAGACCCCATACTGTGGATCCTTCTTTCTTGAGTCTCACATCCATTCACATCTGTCCATTCTCACTTTTATCATCTTAACAGATAATTTATCAATTCATATCTGGATTGTTATAGCATCCTATCTCATCTCTCTACCTTAGTTAACACCAAATATACTCTGTCCTGTGAAAAGTTTTTCTTTACCTGGGCTACAAGTGTCTGTTAACTCCTATAATTGAATAGGAAACTCTCTGTACAAAAGCATAAAGTTATTCTGAGGAAAAATATTCCTTGTCTTTCAAAAAAAAAAAAAAAACTCAGTGAGTCTTTAATCTAAAAATTAATCAAATTCCTTCTTCCTATAATATGGTATTCATCATGATATTTCCCCTATTTAAAACATTGACATTTCCTCATTATCAACAGAATAAAGATTTTGATTTAACTTTATAACTTTTCTAGGGCTAATCATGATCTATATGTTCTCAGGTCTCTTTCACCTTCCTCTGGAACCATGCACGGGCTCAGATCTTGTGCCTGTCACAGTATCCTATGGATACTACAGTCTATCTTGTTGGTCCTGCTTTCAAATCCTTAATGTAGACATTTGATGCTGTAATTCAATAAATGTCTGACCCTTTTTTTATGTAGCAGGCATTACACATGGCCCACTGTTCACTTCTTTTTAGTTTCTCTCTCCACACCTACCCATCTGTCCAAAGTCAAAATTTGTCCTAGGACTTTACTTATCATACCTATCCCATCCAGAATACCACCTCTCTTCTCTTTACCAGTTTGAATCCAGTACATTATTGGATTTACAATTTACATTTACTTTATTTACACTGGTTCTATTATCAGATAGCAACTGTACCTTCCTCCAAATTTTTAGAGCATTTAGAGTAAATCCTGCATTCTCTGAGTTGGTGGTGGTGTTGTTAGTATGTATATAACCTACCACAATGACACATAAACTAACTTGAACTTGGGCCATGTTTATCTAGCGTAGTCTTATACACATAGAAGGTATTTGTAGATTTACCTGAAAATAGTAAAATCAATATTGCTTTTGCTTAATCATTACATTTGTTTGGACATGATTTCTATAATCATAAAATAAATAAAAGAAATCCTCATGGCCCACTCTTTCTCTTTGCTTCTATTCCTTCAGCACACATATCATTAAGGTCAGAGTCTCCTATCTTTTTTTTTTTTTTTTTTTGAGACAGTCTTGCTCTGTTGCTGGGGCTAGAGTGCCATGGTGTCAGCCTAGCTCACAGCAACCTCAGACTCCTGGGCTCAAATGATCCTCCTGCTCAGCTTTTCCTGAGTAGCTGGGAGTACAGGCTTGTGCCACCATGACCAGCTAATTTTTTTCTATTTTTAGTAGAGACAGGATCTTGTTCTTGCTCAGGCTGGTCTCGAACTTCTGACCTCACGCAATCCTTGTGCCTTGGCCTCCCAGAGTCCTAGGATTACAGGTGTGAGCCACTGTGCCTAGCCTTCTTCTATCTTTGTAAATTGATCAAAGGGAAAACTATCTGGCTGAACTTATTAATAAGCCCCCATGAACTATAAAGATAGTTTGAGTAGTGGTTAACTATGCAAGCTTTGGTATAAACAACCTGGGTTCAAATATTATCTCTACTATCTCTTCCATTTTCTAATGTTCTGACCTTGACCAAATTTCTTAACAAGCCCTTGTCTTAGTTTGTTCCACTCTAGAGTTAATAAAAAAGATGGAGGGGAGCTCTTGCAAGATTTAAAGTTAGTGTATGGCCGGGCGCGGTGGCTCACGCCTGTAATCCTAGCACTCTGGGAGGCCGAGGTGGGCGGATCGTTTGAGCTCAGGAGTTCGAGACCAGCCTGAGCAAGAGCGAGACCCCATCTCCACTAAAAATAGAAAGAAATTATATGGACAGCTAAAAATATATATAGAAAAAATTAGCCGGGCATGGTGGCGCATGCCTGTAGTCCCAGCTACTCGGGAGGCTGAGACAGGAGGATCGCTTGAGCTCAGGAGTTTGAGGTTGCTCTGAGCTAGGCTGACGCCACGGCACTCACTCTAGCCCGGGCAACAGAGTGAGACTCTGTCTCAAAAAAAAATAAAAAATAAAAAATAAATAAATAAATAAAGTTAGTGTATGTAATGTGGACTCCATAAACATTAATTATTCTCTATTTTTATTTATGATTCCACATACGGATATAGAATAGTTTGTCAGAGTTCAGTTTTGTTTGTTTCTGAAGAGACTCCTCTTAAAACAACTGTATTAAACAACATTTTTTCCAGTAGGAATAGCTGTTCCAATTGCTTTCCAAATCCAGGAAGTTAAGAATTCTGATTTCATTATTACAACATGAAGTGCTCTTACTTTAGTTATTACCACGTATGAAAGAGATTGTTTGATTCCCCATAATCCCTCTGCACTTACCAGTTCTGTTTATTAGTTTTGGAGTATATTCAAGATTGTAGCCAGCTTGGATTAAGTTTGAAGGAGATCTCGCAGACCCAATGGAACACAGCTGATTTACTTTGGTAAGATCCCTTTGACACCTTGCATGTCCACTAGCCTTACAGACACTTATTTTCCTAGCTCTGTTTTCACAGAAATGTATAAAATCTATACCTCTAATGAAATAAGTATACGAGCTATCTGAAAAGACTATGCAATTTATTGTGTAAAAGGAATACCCATCCCTGTATCAACGTATTTATTATTAAATATTTATTTAATAAGCTAGAAGAAGGAAATGAACATTATTTGGAAAAGTAATAATCTCAGAATAGGTTGCCATAAAATGATTCTTTTTAGATTAAATATTACTTGTAAATAAAGGTTAATATTTTATTTGCTGTCATTCAGCAATATCTAATAATTTTAAACCTGAAAGTCACAAGACCCCTTTGTGTCAGTGTAGTTAAACACTTCGCATTGAGCAGGCAGAATCTGAATTAAAAAGGATTAAAATTAACAATTATTTTTATAGTCTTTTCAGTCATTTAACTTACCTCCCTCTTTTTAATATGCTAATGTTATTATATTAGCAATTATAGATGATTTCCAAAGTGGAAATATGTTCAAGGAATATAAACCACACGGTCAAAGTAACATACACTTTGTAGTAAAGTTCAGACCTGAACTCACTGTATTTAACTTGAGATTCTTCCATTATCCCATGCTGAAAATCACATAGATTCCTCTCTGCTCGTAAAATCACTTTCATTTCTATTTCATTACATTGAATACATTATTGCCTAAAATGTACTATGTAAGCATAACCTTAGAGAACATGTTACATACGTAAAACACAGGCACATACAAATACTTGAAATCCGTAACACATGATCTCCACTAAAAAAGACATTTCTTCTAGTAACTCTCTAGTGACCAAAGTAGACTATTGGATTTTACTTTGTGCCTATCACCTTGTAAAACAAACCTATGTTTGAGGTTTTTGAAAATAATTTTAAGGATTTAAAGGATACTCTATTTATCTCGGGATAAAAGTTATTAGGACCCCAGGAATCATATTGCTTGATTGGTTCTTTCTGTATATCAGTGTGGTTTGTCTGTTTCTCATTCTGTGTGTTCTCATCTGCATATGACCTTCACTTGACATGAGTATTTCAAAAAGTAGTTCAATCAAAGTAATAAAATTATGTAAAATTTATTTTCCTATTCTAAATTTTAATAGACGCTCTTTCTCGGCCTTCATTTCTGCTTATATTCCATTCTTGCCAATGTCTGAAGTTGCCTTGACTGGAACCTGAATGATACTTATGCATGCTTAATGATTTTGGCTTCATGGTTGATTACTCTCCTGTGTACATCTTATACTTCTCACAGGTGAGGCCAGGATAGAGACTGTAAATGTTGAGAATGCTAATTATTTCTTAAGAAAATTATAGGACTTTCAATTCTATAAAATTAAATTCTTAAGAAAATTATGAATTCAAATCAGCGGTTTCTGACATATTTTTTCAAAATTTACTTTTCTCTGAACAGAGTATTTTTTTTAAAAAATAAAATCTATCAAAGCTTGTGGAAAAGTCAGCAATATAAAACACAGCTAATTATCTGGTGAATGTTTCCTGTTCAAAATATATCCTTAAAGTTACTGTTTCAAGACTTGATGTTACTGACAAGTATTTTGTCTACTGATTCACCAAAAGATATAAAATTACAAACCCCTATTGCGGATAAACTGTTAAAATAAAAGAGAAAGGAAAGAGAGAAAATATTAATACCAGATCACTAGAATGAGGCATGGAGACAAAGAGGCAAAGAATTGGAGACATGGCCTTGAGTACAGAAGATATTATTCCTATCAAGTGGCACATGCTAGGAATATTGTCTATTATATAATAAAATGAGTGATTTTGATCTTTTAATTATGTCATTGAGCAGCAGGTAGGAAAATGCAATGAAAGAACACTATATAAAATACCTCAATGGAATTAGCACTAAATAACAAAAGTGCTCTGTTAACGGACAAGAAGACATATGCAACATGAAAACTGGCTTTATGTTTTACCATTGACTTAGATATATAAGGGGAAAAAGTGGGTTATGTGCCAATACTTTATCTATCTGGGTTAAAAAATATGTTTGCATATAGCTTCAAGTAGCTTTCAGCAAAGGTACAGGTAGGATTGGCGTCTTAAAAACCTGTACTAGCCTGAGAAAATGTTCTTTCATTCTGACTTCTAAGATGGAGGTGGGAAAATAGGGATGCTATTGAGCGAGACCTTAAAGACGAAATTCTCAAACCTGAGTTGTAATGAGATTTGCTATGCCTATTGGCAATGAAGGAAGTGAATGAAAGTAGCTGAGAGCTCAAACACTCCTTTTATTCATACTCCTCTTGTCCTTACTCCTTACAGAGGGTTATGGCAAAATGGCATATTTTTGCAGTATGAAGCAGCATTGGTTTTGAATTCAGAAAAAGTTACTAGAATTACAGACTCTTTTTCATTTGTAAGAAAGGGATGATCATAATAATAACCTCTTAAAGTATTTGTGTGAATCTAATGTCTTCGAATAAATTTTTAAGGTGTTGTATCAGTCAACATCCACCCACAGAAAAAGAAGCTTCTCTTAAGATATTTAAAATAGAAAGAACTTGTCATACTGGTAATGGAAGAGTTGTGAAGCCAAACTGGCAGTGGGGAAGTATTAACACTAGCAGAAGACACTATAAAGTGAGGCTGTAGTAACATTGGCACCTAGCAAACAGGTGAGTCAAAGCCTGCGGGGACCACTTAAGGCTTGTTTAGTCAGAGTTGGAGCCAAGAGGGAACATAGGAACCAGCAGAGAAAGGAGAAACACCTGCCTTCTTCCTTAGTTCTACCCTCTAATCTTTTGCTACTGTTCCCTACTGGTTTAACCCAGCCACGAAGTGTGGAGAATGTTCCACAGGAACCTGGAAAATGCAGCCCATAGGGTCAGGCCCCTGTTCCAGAGTCCAGAACCAGGAATGCAAGAAATGAATTTGAGGGGGGGGGGGGGAACCACATAAATACCTGGCTCATGGTCCACATAATATTAATATGTTCTTGGTAAATAGTACATCTCTGCTATCTTCCACTACTTAATCTAATTTCATTTGCTTTTGAAATGTTCATATAGTCCCCAAAGTTATGTTCTTTAATAAATTAGTTCCATAGAATATTAATGGATTTTATGTTAGGAAGAAACATCTTTTTCTTAAATAAGTCAATCTAACAAAATAAACAGGATCCTTTATTTCAGGATTTTTGGAAGTTCATTTTGAACTTGACTCTTGAAAAAGGTAATTTAGTACTCCTCAAATTTATTTGACCTTGGAATATTTTTTCCTTGATAGAACATTTTGATGGGACTGACATCTTTACCTGTTCTCATATAAACCCTATTAAATGTATGTAATTTTGTTACTTATTGCTTATGTTGACGTCACTCTTGGGGTAGGCCACAACTAAAGACACAGAAGGAAAATACCAGGATCAGGAATTTTAAAGTATGTTTTGATTCCAAATTCTCAAAGTATTCAGTGATATTCAATGGCAGCTGTTTCAAAACAATTGGTAAACACACATGAATTGTTCTTGGAATCATCACGGGCCCCAGATTGTCAGATCCTGGTATGGGCTTTTTCTATGTAAGCAAATTTAAAGAGAAATTAATTCTGACATCTTATTTTTCCAGCCTCATCTGTTGCCATTCCCTAGTATTTCTTAAGACCTTTTTTAATCTTCATTCTCTCCACTACCCAAGAATTTCCCCCGACCCAGTGATACTGCCTGCAGTGATCCCTTTGCACCTGCCACAAGCCAATGACTGCTTCAATTCTCAATCCAAATGTCACATGCTTTATAAAATCTGTCCAGATGTCCCTCCATGCAAAATTAATTGTTCTTTCCATTTAGTAATGATGGTACTTGCTATATGTCTCCTATTATGCCACTTATCACATTGCATCATGGTTGGCTAGGTATTTGTCTGTCTCCTCTGATATGGCATAAATCCTGAAGTTAGAGACAACATTTTATGTTTGCTTATATCTTAAGTTCTTTGTACAGTAACTAGACCTTTGTAGTCACTCAATGAATATTTATTAAAACAAGTTAAATTTTGGCACCTAAAAGTATACAAAAAAACAAAGAAAAACATAGTTTGGAAAATACTATTGTGCTATATTGCAAAAACTATTTGAATTATTTAATACACATTTTACATAAAAGCATAACCTTGATCTACATATCCTATTAAAATATTATTCCATGGGTAAACTCATTTAGCCCTCAATCTCCACTAAGCAAATTTGTTATGCCCCCAGTACTTCTATTTTGATATTTATCTAAGTACTTTCCCTCCTGTGTACAAATGGATAACCCTCTATTTTACCCCTAAGGCATATTCAAGCTTGAAAAGGGCTGTAGTAATCCAAAAAAAAAAAAGAAAGAAGGGTACACTGTTCTTTCCAGCAAACCATGACTATCAAAGAGAACGCCAAAGGGTGTTATTCATTAAAAAATGAATTAACAAGGCTTTCTGCAATTTTGCTGCGGATTTTTCTTTTACAAAAGACTAAAAGAATGCATGATGCAGTGAATTCAAAAGCAAAAAATACATTCTGGCACCTATTCAAATGCAAATTCAGCTATGCTGGGTGTTCAGGTGACAGCCTGGGTGTTTATGTATTGTCTATCATTGTAGCAGTGAAGCACTCAGACAATCTAATTAGGTTATTAAAATTACCTGTTTGAGAGAGACTAGATTTCCCTGAAAAGCTTCTATGTAAAGCTATTTTTGAATGGCAGGGAAAGGTGTACCAGGATATTATATGTAAAAGGAAGTCTCATGAAAATAAATAAATAAATACCCAAACAAATTGAAATAGACCAACAAAACAAAAACAAAACACAAGGAATGTATTAGGTCAAGGATAATTCACCATTTCTTTATATTTTTTTTTAACTGTGAGCTGACATTGTTTCATTTTAGCCCATATATAATGTTTCAAATTGATGCCTCTCCCTCACAATACATCAGCAGTTTGAATGCACTTGGTCTGTTATGTGTATCTTTTCTATGCCCACATAGTTATACTTTAATGACTCATGGTTTTGCCACCGTTTATAATCTTCTCTGCTACAAACATCTCTAGAAACTTTAACAGTGTCAATAAAAAGTGGAAATACAATCTTAAGATGGGTGGGTGCTATCTGCTGCCTAAATATCAGACATGTGAATTATGATAGATCCTTAACAGACTAATACCCTTTATAAGTTCTGTTCAGACTTACTTCTAATGACTTTACCTTAAAATGCTGTTGAACAATCTTCAAATACAGCTTTTTCAACCCTTTTTTAAGGAACGACTTCTCCTTCCCATCTATTAATATTGCATAAACCATATGAAGACAATAATAATCCACTAACACTTTCTATTTGATTATAATAGCTGAGAAGTCTTCTTTGGTGTCCAGCATACGCAATGTGAAAATAAACACTTGTCCACCTAACCAGGTTTAAAGAATTAGCAACAAGTTGAAAAACAGAAGTATTATATGGGTGTCAGAATCCCAGGTTTTGGCACCAAAGATGTCAGGGTGGGACTCTGCCCTTGTTTCTCTGTGTGCTCTTACCTGAAGTCCAGACTATTATCCTGGTCCCCTGAATCCTTTCTTGGAAAAATCACCAGCAAAGCCAATATAACCGAGTAACCTCAGGCAGGGAGCAGTTTCATAAGAGCAGCTCTTTATTGTAGAACAAAATGGGTCTTGTCTTCACGAGCAGAGAGAAACAGACGAACTGACTGCCCCGCTCACTTCCTTCTGACTTCTCGAATTGTTTCCTTTTATTAGCCCAGTCTGGAGGCGGGATCTTGGGAGGTGTAGGATGATTAACAGGTGACCTCGATTCCATCTCACTCTAAGAAAGCCCACCTGCGGGGGTGGTGACCCGCAATGCAATGCAGAGTCAAGCTAATGGCTGGGAAATTTCTAGATTCATAAAGCATTCCCTCCTTCCCTCCTTTGGAGCGGAGCAGTTGATTAGGATAGGATTAAGGGTGGGGCAACACCAAAATGGAGCACCTGCCGTTATCCTTCTATCCAGTTGAAGCAATTGCTGGAAACAGCACCAAAACAGGGAGCCCTTGTCGGAGAAGAGCCACAGATGCTAACTCTCTACCTAATATTGGTTTTAGTAGAACCTGGGCAACAACAAAATGATAATTGTTCTGTTCTGTGTTTCCTTTTTCTCATTCTTTGTGGGAAAGAAAATGTAAGAAACCATATTTGTATAAGAAATTCGAACATCAAAGTTTTATTTTTCTATATGAAGTTGGTAGTATTATATTGGTCCAGTTTCATATAGAATGATAGAAACATTTGGAATTTTTTGGTATGAAAATAAGGAGAATAAATCTTTGTTAGTTTAATGGACATTTTAGAGTACACTGAACTCAAGGATCATTATTTTTTATATAAAAAATATATTCATAATTTCTGTAATTCCCACAGTGTAAGTCTGACATTTACCTTTACACAATTCACACAGAAAAGATTTAAGTAAATGGAGTTTAGCAACACAGATTAATAGAAATATTTAACCCACCTGAAAGAACAAATATTCTTCACCAGTAGATAATCTCCAGACTGATTATCAAAGCAATAGTGTACAATATGCCCCCATATGCTTTTGCAGACTTATCTCTATTAGAACCCTACATGTATCACCTGTGCTTCAGACAGCCAAGAGTATTTGGAATTTCCAAGATACATGCATTTAATCATCCTTGCCATTTTGATCTTGTAATTTTCTTTACCCACAATGCCCTCTTTGCTATACACTAGATACCACTAGACAATTTTATGTTTCGATGCATTTTAAAATTTTATGCTATTATAAAATAAATAAAGCTTCTATATCTCCTGAGAGAGTAAAAATATTGTACATTTATACTGACCAAGAGAGTCAGTATAGAGCGGGAAGGCAAAAATTTAAAGGGTTTCCATTTCTCAGAAACTCCAAGAAGAGATGAACCTCCTAGTTTAATGTTAGGCTTTAGCCCAGATGTATAGTAGGGATGTTTGTATTACTGAACGATGTATCTTGTTCTGGACTGAATGTTTGTGTCTTCCCCAAATTCATATGTTGAAAACTTAACCGCCAATGTGATGGTATTAGGAGGTGGGGTCTTTGGGAGATAATTAGGTAATAATGAATGGGATAAGGGCCTTTATAGAGGAGACCTCAAAGAGCTCTCTTGCTCTGTTACTACCCTGTGAGGATAAAATGCGAAGTTGGCAGTCTAAAACCTAAAAGAGAACTCTCACCAGAAACCTACCTTGCCGACATCCTTATCTCAAACTTCCAGCTTCCAGAATGGTAAAATATAAATTTCTGTTATTTATAAGCCACTCAGTCTATAGTAATTTGTTAGAGCAACCAAAACTGATAAGGAAATATCTCAAGTACTTAAAATAATACCTGAAAATTATAGACTCTAAAATATTTGTGGAATAAAGAAAGGAAGGAAAAAAATCATGTTATGTGAGATTCTATTATGTGATTATGTGTGTATATTTTTTTATATCCCAAGAAAGTTTGTCATTTTTGATGATATTTTGTCAAAAACCTGTTCCTTTCTGTCCTAAATTATGCCCCTATATTCCCTACTTGTAATATAGTCTTGCCAAGGAGACATGTAAAGATTAAAAGTATTAATTGCAGTAAAATTTGTGATTTTTAAAAATGTGGAAGCAACCTGTATGTTCCTCAAAATAGGAAACCATAAATTATTGTTTAATCATGAAATAGAATTTTATGTATACAAAATTATATTTAATAAACAACAGTACAGGAACCAAAGTGAATAAATCTCAAAAACATAATGTTGAGCAAACATAAGTAAGTTGTAAATGTATATATAGCATATATTTAAAAATTTAAAAACCCACATAAAACAATAAAATATAAGCTTGTTAGGTATACAAAAACACAAAACTGAAGGAGACATCCAAATTAATGGTATTAATGATGAAGAGTTCTAGAAATGACAAAAGCTGGGATTTGGCTTTATATGTTGCATTTTACATCAAAAAATGCAGACATATAAAGAGAGAGAAAGATTTGAAAAATAATGGAAAATTGTTAATATCTATTTAATCTTTGTAACGATACCTATGATATTATTTTCTACTATTCCTTTCTAATCACAGAGTGATGTCGATCATTAAAAAAGTCAACAGATGTTTAGCTTTATGTGTTCAGCTTTATGTATTATGAGAGGATAATTGCTGTGTAAATTCCCCAGATGATGAGACATGTAGCTATTCAAAAAGTTTCAGTAAAACTCTCTCAGACAAAGTTTGTTCTTTTTTTTATTTCAGAATATTATGGGGGTACAAACATTTTGGTTACATGTAATGCCTTTGTCTTGCCCAAGCCAGGTAAAGTTTATTCTTTGCTCCCGAAATACCCAGAGAAAGAAAATATCCCATTGAATCGGGTATGTCAATCATCTGACTTTCTCACTCTACATTTAGTTGTTCCACGTTTCCTGGTAGAGTGAATAACAAACTCCTGAAGCATTATATATTGATAATATTTTATGTATTTTCCAAATTATAAGTAAGGCTTTTTTTTCTTTCTTTCTTTGTAAAGTTGCTTTAATATCTAAATTCCAAACTTACTTGTCTTTAGAATTCATTGAAAGATGATTCTCCTCAGCCGTGGATTTGACCCAGACATGATGAATTAACCTCACTTTCCTCATTTATGTAATGGAGATACTAAGAGTATCTACTTCTAAAGGTATTTTGGGTTTTTTTTTAATGAAGAATAATTTGTTTATATAATATTTTTAACATTCTTGGAATAGTTCCTGGCACACAGTCAAGCCTAAATTAGTGTTTGCTAAAAAGATTGGGAAAGCAGCAATCATAAGCACACAGAAAGTAAAGTTGATAATTTTTAAAAAGAGACAAAAGTAAAAAGTTTCATAAGAAAGAAACAGAATAATATTATGTGACTTGGTAGAGAAGAGTGTTTGCATAGTCATAAAATATACACACTGAATATTAATCTAATCCAAAACTATAATATAAAGGTACTGGGAGAAGTGAGGAAGACAAATCATGTGTACAGTGTTTGTGTGAGTGGTGGAAGCATTAAAGATATAAATCAGTAGCTGATGCCTAAAACTGAAAATGATCAAAATTAAAAACAATATTATTATTTTTAATTTCAGAGTATTATGGGGGTACAAACATTTTGCTTACATATAATACCTTTGCCTCACCCAAGCCAGAGCTACAAGTGTGCCCATCTCCCATACACTGTGCTCTGCACCCATTAGTTGTGAGTTTACCCCCCTCCCACCTGACCAGCACCCGATGAATATTAGTTTCATGTGAGCACCTTAGTATTAATCAGTTAGTACCAATTTGATGGCAAGTACACGTGGTGCTTGTTTTTCCATTCTTGTGATAATTCACTTAGTAGAATGGGCTCCAGCTGTATCGAGGATAATATAAGCTGTGCTAGATCACCATTGTTTTTTGTAGTTGAGTAGTATCCCATGGTATACATATGGCACATTTTATTAATCCACTCATGTATTGATGAGCACTTGGGTTGTTCCCACATCTTTGCAATTGTGAATTGTGCTGCCATAAACATTTGGCTGCAAATGTCTTTTTTATAGAATGTCTTCTTTTCCTTTGAGTAGATGCCTAGTAGTGGGATTGATGGATCAAATGGTATTTCTATTTTTAATCCTTTGAGATATCTCCAAATTAATTTCCACAGGGGTTGTACTAATTTTTGCAGTCCCACCAGCAGTGTACGTGTGTTCCTATCTCTCCACATCCATGCTAGCATTTGTTGTTTTGGGACTTTTGGATAAAAGCCATTCTCACTGGAGTTAGGTGATATCTCATTATGGTTTTGATTTGCATTTCCCTGATGATTAGAGATGCTGAACAATTTTTTATATGTTTCCTGGCCATTATTATGTCTTCTTTTGAAAACTTTCGGTTCATGTCCTTTGCCCACTTTTTGATGGAATTTAATTTTTTCCTGTTAATTTTCTTAAGTTCTGTGTAGATTCTTGTTACCAGCCCTTTATTAGATGTGTAGCATGCAAATATTTTCTCCCATTCTGTAGGTTGTCTATTCATTCTAATGATAGTTTTCTTGGCTGTGCAGAAGCTTTTTAATTTGATAAGGTCCCATTTATTTATTTTTGTTACTGCTGTGATTTCTTTGGGGGTCTTCTTTTGTTAAATTTAAAAGGTAAGAAGGAGTGATATGTATTTTATCAATAGTCCCAGAAAATGATGATTACCATTTTAATTTTTTAAGTGATATATTAGAAAACTGAAACACAGCAACATTTTCAAGACTACAATCAATGATCACTTTTGGCAGGTTGGTAATTATTCCATAGTTGTAATCTATTAGAAGCAAAAATTCTAACTCTCTGCCCCATATGACCCTATAGACAGTCTCCCAACACTGACATCTGAACTTTTACCATTTAGACAGTCTGTCCATTTAGTCCTCTTCTTAAATATAAACATCCTCAAGACTAGGATCATGAATAATTAGTGTGCAGGGGTTTATCTGATTTTTTCCCATAAAAATAGGAGCCCACCATTTGTAAGATGTGAACGATAGAGAAAATAGAAAAACTGGTGTTAATCGAAAAGCTTGAAGTTGCAAAAGAAAAAAAAAGACTTATCGTATCATATTTATAGGTTGTGTCTTTCAAAAAATCCATGCAGACAAATCCACAGGAGTGAGAAACAATTTTCCAAGGTCTGTGATCTACTGTTCCGTTTCCCTGGGAAAGGTCCATGACAAATGCCGTGAGAAAAATGGTTGAGTAGTAGTGAATTTGCGAAACAGAATGCCAGACTCCGCCTCCTACCCATCACTGGCCAAATTGGGCCATTGGCAGCAATAACCTGGAGGGCGCATTTTTCTATGTCTTTTTTCCTTATCAACCTCTAAATTATAATATTTTCGATATTAAAGAACTTCACACAAACTGATTTATGCCGAACAAAAGGAATGTTGACAAAACTGATTTATTAATTAGTTCATTATGATGTAGAGAATAAGAATTTTAGAAACTAAATAAATGTGTGGCTCTGAGAAAATTCAAATTTCTTGTAGACTTGATTTCTGAATATACAAAATGAAAGGATTGCAAAGAAATCTTAGGGTCCACGTGAGTTTTCAAATTCCTTGAATCTATGAGTCACCTTCTTGTTTACTACTAGCCTAAGGGATGGTCTGAAGGATAAAGCCTTTCTTTCAAGAACAAGAGGTCACTATGATTGACATCAATGGAAATTGCTTGCATCTTTTATGCCCGCATTGCTCAAATATCATATCTTCTGAATTATTCCGAGAACAGAAGGAACAGTTTGACATGAACAAGAGGGTAAATGCTAGTGCCATAATTCTCAGATGCCTGTCACAAAAATTGGAGACAGAGCTCGTTGCAATCAGGGATGATTTCTATAAAGGAATAATAAAGAGAAACACTGTCACTGAAAGTGGTTTTGAATAAAGGAGGAATGCAGAAGAAAGAAAGAATTATTTTGAAATCTGACATCTTTTTCTCTTTGGAAATTCCAGTTTATATTGACTGACTCTCCAGTTTACTTTATGTGTAGGCAGAATAATGAAAGCTATAATGTCAAGGACTAAAGAGAAATACACATACGACTGTCATATCATCATCATCATCATCAATTATATTGTTGAAAGCCTACAGAGTGTATGACACTATGCTATGAATAACGACTTCTCTTCTCCCCAGCTTGGCTTGGAATATATTTGCCTGACTGTCTCAGAGGAAGAAAACTCTCAATCTATCTCCACTCTTGATATTTTAACCCCTCAGATGATGGGGAATATAGCTTTAAAGCAACCCACCATCCCAGGAAAGGTAAATACAGAAGCACAGTTTTTTCCTCCCCATGTGTGTCTCTTTATTTTGTTATATATGATTTTTTCCCGCACTGTGTATTGTGAATACAAAATTGTGACAAAGCTATACAAAAAACTTTCTCTCACTTATACATGTATAGTCCTAAAATTAACTGGCAAGGTAAAAATTAATAGTTATAATTACCCAATCAAAGCAATCATCAAAGGGTTAGTAGACCAATTTTCAGAATTGGTGAAAGGTCTGATTTCCTATATACAGGATTTAATACCAAGCAGGATAAAACAAATAAATCCATATCTAGATATACACTAGTAAAAGTGCAGAAAAAAAATAAAGAAACTACTTTAAAAGAGTCAGAAATAAAAGATAGATCGCCTACTGAGGATATACAAAAAAAAGGTTTCTCCTACTAATACTGTCACAACATAATCCACACAGAAGTCTTCTGTGACCTTTGGTCACCAAGAATGTGTGGGGATTTCTCCTCACCAACAACCAAATCAATTCTTCAGTGGACACCAGCTGGGTGTCCTTTAAATCAATTCCATTCTGACCCTCTTTACCTGGAGATAGCATCAGACAGCATCAGACTGACCCGCAGTTTAAGGATCAGCCCCACAGGACTGCCCCCACTTCAGATGCCATTTGCAAGCACATGTTGTTTTAACTGTGCTGCTGACCCACCTGCTATCAATTGGAGTAGCCACAACCCCCTACCAGGTTTGGTTAATTTGCTAGAGTGGCTCACAGAACTCAGAGAAACACTGACTTATGTTCACAGGTTTATTACAAATATTACAAAAGATGAAGATAAAGGGATGCATAGGGTGAGGTTATGTGGGAAGAGGTGGCAGCTTCCATACCCTCTAGGAACCTCCACGTGTTTAGCTCTTTGGAAACTCATTGAAACCCTGTCACTTGGGGTTTTTATGGAAACTTCATTATGTAGACAGGATTGATTAAATCATAGGCCATTGTTGATAAACTTAACCTTTGGTTCCCCTCCCCTTTCTGGTAAAGCTGAAAGTCCCAACCCTCAAATTTTGCCTTAGTCTTTCCTGTGACCAGCCCCCATCCTAAAGCTACCTAGGAGCTGCCAGCTGCCATCTCCTTAGCATACAAAAGATACTCATCGCTCTGGGAGAGCCCAAGGATTTGAAGAACTTCATGTCAGGAAATAGGTATAAAGACCAAATATGTATTTCAAAATATCATGCTTACAAATAAAAATATTCAGACTGATATCCAACTTAATGCAACAAAGAAAGGCAGAAATGAGTGGAATCTTTAAGAGTTCAGGGAGAATAAATATAAACCTTGAAACGCATACTACTGAAACGGTGTATCAAAAATGATGAATAATAAAATAAGTTTCAAACAAACATGATCTAAATTTACCATCAACAAACTCATGAAAACGAGTACAGTCCCTAAAATTGCTTTAATGAAACCAAAAAGATGGTTTGATATGTGAGGAAAAGGTAGGATGCAAACAAAGTGGTGAACATTTCTTTTCAGGAAATCTAAATAAATATAAATTACATAAAGCAACAATAAAAATCTTTAATTTATGGAGTCAAGAAAAGATAGATTAACAGTAGAAAATAATAGCACATAAGCTAGGAAGAGGGTAAAGCATTCATAGGTAAAACGATCTAAGATCTGTGTATTGTTCATCAGACTTATGATATCGATTGAGACAGACCTCTTCTGCCTAGGCTGTGGACTGCATAGAAATAGCATCATTCCAACCCTAACAACAAGAAAAACTCTCTGAAGACATTCATGAGCTGAGATCATAGGACAACCAAGTAACCTGAAATCTAAGACCCTCCAAGAAGAGACAGCCTGAGTTCTGGCTGACCTGTAGCAGTGCATACGAGGCAAACATGCCAACATGCCAGAAACCACATGAGAGGGTAAAGAGAATGCAATGCTTTTTTTTTTTTTTTTTTTTTTTTTTTTAATTTCTAGAAGCCAAGTGTGGGCTAGAATGAGACTAGAGAAACTAAGGGAGCCAATAATTTAGGGGAATTTATACCCCCTTATAAGACCTTCTCCACAGACCTCCACCAAGGTGGTAAGAGAGACTGGATTCAGGAAAGGAGACTGGAGAAGGCTTGTCTTGGTGACACAATCCTGAAGGGTAGATGCAGCCACTAGCAAAGGTAAGGAATAAACTGTAAATCCATCGCCCCACCAAAGGAAAAGTCCTCTGCCGTTGGAGAGAGGCAGCAAACCAGATTCTTTCTAAGGTACAGGCAAAGACAGAAGACAACAGGCTGGTATCTTTAAAGTACTGAGAAAGAAATTATAAACTATCAGCAAAAGTATCTTTCAAAAATGAAGGTAAAATAAAGGTTTTTTGTGATAAAGAAAACTTGAGAGAATCCATTTCCGGTAGACATGAGCTACAAAAAAATGTTAATGTTTTTCATGCAGAAGGAACGTAATACCAGACACAAAGTTGGATCTACAAAAAGAAATAAAATATCTAGAAATAAAACAAAGGAAAACATTTTTGTAATTTCTTATTTTAATTGCTCTACAAATTAATATATAAAGCAAAAAAATAGTAAAAATATATTGTGGTATTTGTAGCATATGTAACAATAAAATGTATGACAATAACGACACAAGATATGGAAAGGAGAAACTAGATCTATAAGGTGGTAAGTTTCTTATGCATAAGGAGGAATATGATATGAGTTGAAGGTGGGAAGTGAATAATTAAAGATTTGTAATTTAAACCCTAGGGAAACTACTAAAATGAATTTTAAATAATGGTATAAATAGTAAGTAAAAGATGATCATAAAATGAAATAATGTACTGTTAAAATTAATGTAGCTTATTTTCAGTCTTGATATTGGGTAATGTAAGTCCTCCAAACTTGTTTTGGCTAGTCTTTGACCTCTACATTCTATATAATTTAACAATAACCTTGTCAATTTTCACAAAAATAATCTACTAACATGTTGATTGGAGTTACATTACATATTCAGAAAATTTGAGCAGAATCATAACATCAAGTTTTGCGATCCAAAAACGTGACATAATTCTTCATTTACTTGAAATTGTCTTCATATTGACTTGTATTTGTATATATAAATATGTAGAACTTTTTTGTGAGTTTTATTCTTAGGTATTTCAATATTTGGTGGTGTTTTCAGTTGTATATTTTTTATGGATTTCATTTTTTATTTGTTTATATATAGAAATACAACCAATTTGTTTTTAAGAAACTTGTCAACTCATTAATTGTAATAGTTAACCTATATTTCTTTTTGAGTTTTCTACATAAAAAATCATGCCAATTATGAACAATGACATATGTATGTATTTATTTCCAATATGTATGCACTTATTTATTGATCTTACCTTATTATACTGACTGCAAATTGTAATCAAATGTTGTATGTGATGATAGCCGAAATGCATATTCACAAGAGAAGCCTGATTTCAGGGGAAAATTGTGCACCTCATGATGTTTGTTGTTTTTATTTTGCCCTTGTTTTTGTTGTTAGATATCCTTTATTAGATTGAGAAGTTTTTCTCCATTTTTGCTTTGCTAAGGTTTTTGGTTATGAATAAATTTTATTAAATTATATTTCTGCATCTATTAAAATAGTCACATGACTTTTCCCTATTTTATTAATGTGGTGAATTACCCTGATTCATTGTCTAATGCTAAGGCAACTTTTACAACTTTACATTCTTCGTGAAGATACAAAAACACACACACATACACACACTCTCACACAACAGTGATTTTGGAGTGGCAATATTTGTTTAGGAGTTTTGTGTCAAATTTCATGCAGATTATTGGCCTATATTTTTCCTTTCTTATAATGTCTTTGAGGGTTTTGGGGATCAAAAATATATGGGTCTTAAAAAGGAAGTTCAGAATTACTCGCCCAATAAGGAATCTGGCCAGGATAAGCAGAGAAAGAAGAAATAAAGAAGAAACAATACATATTTTTGTTAAACTTGGGACTTCACTTTTTTCTAAGAAGTTATATTGTTAAAATTTAAGATATTAAGAACAAATATATTTTATATTACTAGAGCTGCATAATACAGACTAATTTATTTTAAGATGTACATTGTAACATCTGACAAATCTTGCTATAACTATGAATAATTTGAGAAGGGAATTGAACCACAGTGTACATTTGTTTAATGTTTAAATGTGTCCTTGGGGAATACTTAATTTTAGTAATATCCCAATAAATTTCTGATGTGTTCAGAACAACATCTAAAAGACAATCATACATTCTTGAGATGCTGAGTTACCCGTTCTATTGATCCTATGTTGAAGCATAGGAACAGTAAGAAGGGTTAGAATTGTGGTGCTTTGAAGGTATGGGCATGTTTCTGAGTATAAAATCTCCTTTCCCAGTGGAAATCTCTGTTTGTCTCAGTGTAGATATTGAGATGGAACAAAAGAAATTCCATGTAGAAGATTTCGAGTGAAGTATTCTAACCTTGAGGAAGAATACAAGTCTTCCTCTTTTCTCCCCACCCAAAGAGAAGTAATTCTCACTTGGATCAAGGCCTGAGAATTATTCTTTAGAGCTAAGCCAAAGAGTCATACTCAATGGGAGGAGTATGTTTCTGGTCTGGCTCGGGTGGCATTTTGGAATGCGGTGGTACTTCGGAATGTCTTGTGTTTCTGTTCTCTTTCAGGTTCTTTCCCCGGTAAGGCTGTGCAGTAAGACAACCTGGTACACCCTTTTCTACTTTTTCTACTCTTTCGACACTAAATGGCCAAGCGGAAATGTGATTTGCAGAAGGTGTAAATCAAGGAAAATATTACTTAAGTTTGGTTTAAATTAATCTTCTAAGGGACAAGAATATTTCTCATGGCTTAATTGCACCTCAGCCAAGTTCCCCAGGGAATGGAACTATGTAGAGATTTGAGGCTAACACCCCAGGAAATAATAATCAGTGAATTTAACTGGAGCATCTTCAGTGTTAGAAATACCCTTCAGGCCGGGCATGGTGTCTCATGCCTGTAATCCTAGCACTCTGGAAGGCTGGGGTGGGAGGATTGCTTGAAGTCATGAGTTGAAGACCAGCCTGAGCAAGAGCGACACCCCTGTCTTTACAACAAATGGAAAAAGTTAGCCGAGCATGGTGGCGTGTGCCTGTAGTTCCAGATACTTGGGAGGCTAAGGCAGGAAGATAGCTTGAGCCCAGGAGTTTGAGGTTGTAGTGAGCTATGAAGACACCCCTGCACTGTAGCCTAGGCAACAGAGCAAGATCCAGTCTAAAAAAAAAAGAAAAAGAAAAAGACAAAAAAGAAATACCCCTCATATATCTAGAAGGCTGGACGGCACTATTTAGGTATAATACTCAAATCTTTTTCTATCAAGCACATACCTAATAATTTGTATGTATTTAATTATAAATTACCATAGGGAGATTTAGACCATAAGAGATTATAAATTACCACAGGGAGATTTAGACCATAAGAAAGTTAGAAAAAAAATGACCCTAGAAATTCAAAGAAGAAAAGAGCACAATAAGTAACAAAAATTGAAAAGTTTACTTTAGGGGAAATCTCTTTATATAAACTGCATTAGAAATCGACTCAAGGTCTTTGTGTGACAGAGACCATGTTCATATAAAGGATAACTGTGTTGAAAGGTAATGTTTCTTTGTGATGTACACACACATACACATAAGCACACACACTCACTCACACAATGTAACCAGTTGGACTGTGCTTAACACCTCTACATGCAAAGAGAAAACTATGAGGAGTAGGAGAGGGAGATGCAAGGTCAGTGTCAGTGCTATTATAATTTCGATTCAAGTGTCCCTAGATCTTGATATGTATTAGGTCTGAACTTTTTTATACTGAGAACATATGTTTATGACTCTCAATTAATTAGTACATTGTTATGCTTGTGTCTATGAAACTTTGGAAAAGAAAGGATATAAGAATAATGGTAGAGAAGGGTCATCTCTCAATTTCTAACACAAAAATCCATCTTTTTCTTTGCTTATAAAACAGAACCATATTACCATTTATATATACCCTAAAATAGACCTTCTCCTAAGTAGCATAGTATTTCTTATTAGTTGTTACACATCCTATAACACAAAACAGAGCATTTACACAGAATAGGTGCTAATGAAATATTTTTGAATTAGGCATTGGCAAAAATAAATAAAATGAACTAATGACACAAGAAATTTTACATTATCTGTGAAGACAATGCAATTTTTCTCTATTTTAAAGTAATCAGTACAGCTTTTCTGTTCTTTTCATTCATTTGTAGCCTCTCTGTATTGTTTTACTGAGTAATTCAATATCCTTTTTACATTCTGATTAAGAATGTTTATTGCTAGTAAAAGAATGGATAAAATTATATATTGAAATGTATTGTTGCTTCTAAATGTAAATGTGTTACTTTCTCTTAATAATTACATTCATTTATAGTTCATATTCACAGAATTATGTTCACAAAATATTTTATTGATTTAAGCAGTCTTAAGAATATAGTCACTTAAAATGTCAATCAAATCAGTTGCCTTCCTAAATTGATGAGTTGAATCCACTTACATGACTATTTTACTACACAATTATTCATAGAGCTGCATTTATAACTGTAAATGAAATAACGTAAAGCCAAAAGAAGTTACTAAATTTCAAGAATAAATGGCTCTTCTATGAATATAGTGTTCTATTTACAATCACATCTGATAAGGTTAATTAATTCTTCTACTTGTTACTGAGCTGGTTAATGCATAATAGAGTGAAAATTCATTGCCACTATTTCTTGAAAGATAACTCTCAAAGCATAATATTATTCCAGGAAATTTGATTTGAAGAGATAAGTAATTTATCGAATTTTAAACTAAGATTGAAAAGATAAGTAACATATAAAATTTAAACTAACAGTAAAAAAATACTTATCTAACATAGACAGTTACTCTGACTCAATTAAATCAGTATTGTAGGCAAGGAAATATACACTTATGTATGATTGATGATTCTTTAGAGAAATGACCTAAGATGTCAAGAGAAACACTAGCAAGTGGAAGTCTTCAAGGAAAATGCTCTTGTGATTTTTCCTCACATTTTGTTCCTTGCTTGTCTTTCTCAGTTGAAGCATCATGTGAAGAGCACTGATAGGAAAAATAGTTACATATAAGTATTCAGACGATCTAAAAAATTTTTCTTTAATACAACCATGTGGAAGGGAAAGTCCATGATATAAGTAAGTTAATAGACAGTATCAGTAAATGCGTAGCATACCAGAACTTCTGTAAGTCTTCCTCAAGGGTTTTATGGAAAAAAATGTATTTTTGATTCCTAAAAGTGGTGTAGGTCGAAGCTCTAATTTATTTGCTCAGTTAACAAATACGTATTGAACAGACACAATGAATCAGGCATTACCCTAAGTCAGAGAAGTGTTCTGCCTCAAGGAGCTTAATTACTGTGCAAAATATGATAAGTAAACACACAATTGTAAGGCAATGTGATAAGGGCCATTATTTTTATAGTAAAATACTATACAGTGGAAAGTTTAGCTAATTATCTCAAGAATATTAGAAGAGTTCAAAAATGATTTCTTGTGCAAATGTACTCATAGGTCATCAGAATTCAATTAAATCTTAGAGTATAAAAGAAAACACCTCTTAAAAGGACTAAAAGCAGCCCAGAGAAAAGTAAACATAAGAAGGTAGAATAGAGAGAGAGAGGTTACAAAGAGCAAGATGTGCATGTCCAAGGCCACATGGCCCCCAGTTCACTGGTTACTCAAGAAGTGGTTTTTTTTACTCCAGAGCCCATGAACTTTTCACTGAGACCTTGGATTCCTCTTTCTGAATGTGTTTTTGATGGGATATAAGGGAAGAAGGTATGATGCCATATATAAAAGTCCATGTCATGGAAATGATTTTTATTTATCATGCAGAAAATAGGAGTTATTAGTTATTTTTATGAAAGAAAATTACATAATATTTTTAAAGTTATTGCTATAAACATTTAGGATAGAGGGGAATGGAACAAAACCAAATATTAGGAAATATAATAGGATAGCTGGATCAGAGGACTTGTGATCCTTATAAGACAGGTAAGGAATTTAGTGAAGTTTCAGAAGTGTAATTTAAAAAATTGTAGACATCTGTTGGATTTAGGAGGATTAGGCAGCACGAAATATTTTTTTTCACAGATCCTTGTTTTTGCATACACTGTTTTTCTTGTTCTGTGGGAAACTCTTAACATCTAAGTCACATCTCTTCTCTAAAGACATTGATGACCACTTAGCCCCCAATAACAAATAACTAGGCATTTCTTTAAAAGAGAAACATTTTCATTTACAGCAATTTTGTTGCTTTTCTGACTACTTAAGGGCAGGTATTTTTATGTTTTTCAATTCTTTATTAATACAATTTATCATGCTTCATAGGAAATAGATTATGCTCAATTTTGGCAAGAATCAAATTTATTTAAGTAAATGAAAAATTTCAAGAATGAATGACTCCAAAAATTGAACAGGTGATGATGTTATTACTTAATATTAGAAGAAGAACCAACTTGTGAGAGACAGAGGTATTTAGTTCTGTATGTGATGAATTTGTTGTAACATTAAAGAGTTCCAAAGAATGTGAATACTACCTGGAATATTTGAAGAGTTTTTAGAGTGAAGACATGGATTTAGAAAGCACCAACTCCAAGATAGTACTTAAAGCACGAGGAATAAATGAGATAACCGAAGAAGACATAAATATAATAGAAGAACTTTGGTCAGAACCTGGGCAAAACCAATGCAATGAAGTAGATACAAAAAAAGATCCAGATACTCAAAATGATAAATAGAAGTGATGAAAGAAAAAGGAGAAAAATTGGAGAGAATATTGTCACAAAAGATAATGTAAAAAGATTAAATAAAACTTAAGTCTTAGGGATAAAAAATAAATATAGTTCCTGTTTTCAAAGAACAGTGCAAGTCAAGAAAGTCAGGAATAAAGCAGAACAAAATGACATAAATTTTAGACAATTTAAATAGCCAAATAATTAGAAGACAAAAACTATTCCAACCAGGTAGGTTATGGGAGGCAATCAAAAGATGTGTTATCAGGATTATTGTGACCAAAAGTTGTCCAGGTAAAGCTGGAGGTTTCATCAGTGAGAGCCCCATGTTGAAAGAATAGGAACAAGAAATTCAGAGTTTGTTTGGAGACCCACAAGTGATTCAGAGTGAATGGATCATGGAGTCCATGAGAGGGGGCGAGGTAGAGGTGAGACTAAAAAAAACTAAGTGGAAGTCACACCATGAACAACCCTCTATTCTATGCTAAGGAGGGTTGGCCTTGACCTAATGGTTGTGAGGAAACATTGGCAGATTTTATGCAGACCAATTTACATGGTCAGATTTTCCTTTCATCAATACCACTATGTTATAAATATAAGAGTTGAAAATATTGGAGGCAGCGAACATCTTTAGGAGGCTGGCCCTCTTTTCAAGGTATAAAATCACAAGATTCTGAACTAAAATTGTCAGCATGTGGAAACAGTGCCAGCCTGTGGAGTTGCAGCAGAGAGGGCAAATTGAAAGATTTCAGGGATTTGTATAGAGTTTCTGGCAAGTCTCAATATGTCAGAGCTCTGGGGTTTTAGGCAAAGCTGTGAATCTTCTGCAAATAACTATTCTATTTTTGAGAAACAGCTTTTGGCTTACCGTTGGGCCCTGGTGGGAAGCTAAAATTTTGCAAAACTGGACTGCTCTTTATGAACTGGGTGTTATCTGATCCAGAAAGCCATAAATTTGTGATGTGCATCATCAAATGGAAGGAATACGCACAGATAGTTCTCACTTTATATGGTTCCAGTGTGCACAGATTTCAGTCACCAGGGTTTAGTTAAATACCAGTCCCCCAACAACACAGTTCAAATTCCAAGTACCATGGTGTATTAACTTTGAGTAATTGTATGAAATACAATCTTCACTGCTAGCTCTTCCATCCACAAACAGCAGTGTAAATAATAGATGTGTATTATGATCAGTGACAAATAATGCCACTTTTTTCAAAGTCTATTGATAATTGGTCACTATACAACTGTTATTCAATTCATGCTCACACAGGAAAGAAAATAGTTAAGTTTCTGCCTCACTTCCCAGTGGTAGGTCTATGCGACTGTGGGGGCAAGGGCAAAACTTCCCCTTCACCCTAGAAGGTTTGCTGAAAAATCAACTCACAATAAAGCAGAGTAATAGGAGAAAAGTTATCAAATTCATTTAATGTCTATACATGGGAGCCTCCAGAAAATGAAGCTTCAACTCAGCAACAGGGTACAGAAGCTTATATGCATTTCTGGCAAAATGGGTTATGGGAAGGGGAAAAGAGGAATTCTGTTGAGGGGCAAAAAAGAACCACCAGGGAGGATGAATGGATGGGGAAGGAATATTAACTGGTAAATAGTTCCCTTTTGGATTTTAAATGAGTTGGAGAGACAGGACGTTATCTTCTTAAAGAGTCTGTCCAGGTGTGGTTATACCCCTGGTCTTACAAGGAGGGGAAGAAAAGGACAATTATTCTTCTATTCTCCAAGGTGAGTCTTGATCTCAGGAAGATAAAGAAATTTCAATGATTTTTGGAGAGTCCATGGGGCGGCATTGGGGGGAAGGTCAGAGAGACCTTGAGTCTTCTTCAGACAATGCAGTATGTCCAAATGCTGTGTTTTGGCCTAAAATATTTCTCATTTTCTTCATAACTATTGACAAAAATTGATAATTAAGAGATAACTGACAAACAAAGATGGAAGTGTAACAAAGAAATGAAAAGTAATATCTGTGGAAATAAAATCTGAAAGAGACATCAATAAAGTTAAAGAAGAGCTACCTGAATGTTGACAGTACTGCTATTGGAGAGACGATAGGGACATAGCAAAGATGAAGTCATCTATACAAAGAAGAAAGTGATGAAAAGGATGATGATGTCCCTGGGCAAGTTCCGCATTAAAGAAACTTCCAGAAATATTCCATGACATTAAAAGTACAAAGTGTAAAATTATGGAAGCTGAGATAAACTCAAAATTAGTATGACTTTTACCAAGGCATAGAAAAGGTGGTCAGTCATTCCATATAGCAAGTTATATAAAAAGAGGGAGGCAAGTATTGTTCAAACTATGCTTGGTGAGTTTTTCTCAAGAAATAAAACACTTTATTTCTCAATGCTTCTAATGTTCCAAATTATAGTGTACTAAATACATATTATTTGTTTTCAGTTTCCTGTATGTTTATAACCAACAATAAGAGTTTTTAATTTTCTGACAAAAAATCAAAGATCATACCTTTTCAAGCTGGTGGTGTCAGTTTTTAGTCACTTTTAAAGTGCTGCACTTCCATACAAAAATTTATTAAGGACACAAAGTCTTCAGGAATGAAAATTTTGTCACTCCAACAGGTAAATAACCCCAAACAGCTAAAGTCCTGGCTGAGCACAAAGCAACACAAAATAGGCAATGGAAGAATTAGAACAATAAATAGCAACTATGGCCTTGGAGTCAGTTCAGAAATGAAGACTATAGCAACATATAAGTATACATTAACCTGTTATTCCTTCCTCCCTCATCCCCCAATTTCATTTTCATAAGTTAATATTGGTGTTGATTATCTTTACAAATTTGGGTTACAAAATATTCAGGTTGGGACTGTGACTGAACTCAAAGAGAAATTAAATCAGTCAGAGCTCAACATGGAGGCTAAAACTTTGTGTCCATCTGTTTTGAAGGAGAGAGATAATGTCTTATGCAAGTGATAGTTGCACCATTTTAAACAGAAACACGAGATCTTATTGTTGTTGTGTGCAATCTACAATATGAAGAAAAACAAGTGATGTGACTGGAAGAGGTGACATGAATAGGTACTGACAAATTGTGGGTGATCTTATATGCCTCTTTGGTCCCAGCTCTCTGATGTTGGGCATTCTATAAAGCAATCTGTCTGGGGTGGAGGTGAGGAGAAGTATTTTACTCTAAGTGATGTATCTTCCTTTCTTTTGTTCCTCCATTTTTTCCAAACAATCTGGGCTCTACCTCCCCAAATTCCCCCAAGTGCTAAGGCTCTTTTCTGTTTTGGAAGGAGCTGACATTCCACAAACGGCATTTATCAAGCTTTTTGCCAACTGGTTTCTGGTTCTCGTACTGCTGATGGGAGGCACTAATAGGAGATCTAAAAATTTTAAAAGTAGAGGAGAAGTGATTTATTTTTTTCTTCTGGGCTTTGGAGCAGACTGTGACATCTTTGTTGGAAGCTTCCAAGTTTCTATTAAGGCATCTTGGCAGCATCAGAACTGACTAGGAGTACAGGCTCCAACCAAAAAAGCCCCAGCTACACTGGTTTCCTAGATTCCTTAAAACTATTTCTCTTCGTGCTTTTGCATTATTAATCCAAATGGCATTGCCTTCCTTTCTTTTTTCCCCCAAGTTTTTTGAATAATTTCTACTTTAAATTTCTTTACTTGGAAAATTTACAGTGTTTTCTATTTCCTGATCAAATGGGACTGGTGATTGCTTGAATATTTGGCTTTGGAAATAGGAAGGAAACCAACAATTACAACAGTCTCTTAGCTTAACAATTGTCTAGATGGTAAATAATAGGTTTATAAGGGTGATGATCTATAACCAATAATGTCAAACGCTGCCAATGTATCAAGCAGTGTGAAGACTGAAAGGGAAACACTGAATTTGTAATTAGTTGTTCACTCTCCGTATATTTTACCTAATCCACCCTTATGTTTGCTTCAGGGTTCTGATTATCTTAAGAGAAAATTTGACATTGAATAAGTATTCCCTTTATTTATAAAGCAAATCTGGGTAACATCTTTAGAAAGCATAAACACAAGTTAGTAGACAAAGAAATTATAGACTATTCTTTCAAAATTATATGATAAAGGGAAGAGATTTATAGGGTGGTATCATAAAATGTGGCAGAATTATTTTTTGATGATGGGAGATGTGGGAAAATATGTCATGTTGGAAAGCAGAAGAGAGAATATACAAGAAGGAGAGAATTAAGATGCAGCAGAAGGAGTAGGAGATTAATAGCCAGTTCCTGAAGGAGGTTTGAATCAAGTGTAAATATGGAGCCAGTAACTTTGGCAAAAAAGAGTCGCTCATTTCTGGGACACTTCATGAAAGATGGGAGGCAGAGGTAGAACGCAGCTGAGGGAATGGGGATGAACTGAGAAATTCACACAAGATGAATTTAATCTCTACACAACCAACCTTTTCCAGACAAAACACACCTCAACCCAATTCTCACTGAAAAGCAAGGACAGAGTAAATTGAGGTAGGCCAAAGCAAACAAGAGAAAAATTGGGAAGAGAATCAAATGCAAAGATGGTAATGCAATAGAAGTTTCTAGGCCCATTGAATCAATCAGCTTTTATAACCAGTCATATATAAATCAAAAATCTCACTTAAATTATTTAGGATCTGTGCTCCTGGATGGTCCTATATGTAATATTATGAGTAATTTCTGATATCATTTAACTATTCTACCCTCAGTTAGTAATGTTTTGAAACAGACAGGATAGAAATAGCTAAATATATTGTTGCGTATACAGTGTTTTTAAAAGAAAATTATTTTCTTAATCTATATTTGTCATATTTAAATACATGTGAAATGTATAATGCCATTCTATGCATGAATGCATCTATGCAATTCTAATCATATTTAGAGACATTGTGATTTGGTATGAGAGCGCTAGATTGGTAATCTGTAAATCTGAAGGGTTGTGCCTACCTATACTTATAAAGCTTTAGACAAATCATGTATTGTATTCACATAATCATTTTCTGTATTCCTATTGCTTCTTAACAAATTTAAGGCTTTAAAGCAACACAAGTTTATTAATAGACATTTCTAGAGATCAGAAGTCTGAAATAGACTTAACTGGGCTAAAAATCAAGGTGTTGCCAGGGCTAATTTCCTTACGGAAGCTCTAGAGGAAAAGCTGTTCCTTTGCCTTTCCCAGCTTCTCTAGGTTGCTTGATTTTTGTGGCTCATAACCCCTTTTTTCATCTTCAGAGACAGCAACAGCCAGCCAAGTCTTTTTCACACTGCATCACTCTAACATCAACTCTTCTGCCTCTTTTCTTCATTTATGAGGAACTTTATGACTATATTGGGCCCGTCTGGGTAATCTAGGATAATCTCCCCATCTCAAAATCCTTAGCATAACCACATGTTCAAAGTCCCTTTTGCCATGTAAGAGAATATTTTCTTACAACCAACTTACAATGGCATGAGGGGATTAGTTTATCTACCACATATGCCTTCTCTATATCTTTTTTCTCGTTTGAAAAAATGGTATAGGCTCTTCAAAAAACATTGAGAGTAAAATGCCACATGTATATAAATATATGTACACATAGACATATGTACATAAGGGATAAAAATGCAATGCAAATGCAATTAAATTGTGTATTTGCACAACAGACATTTGCTTAATGCTGGAGTATTTTAAATTCTTACGCTCTATTATTTAACTTTAACTTGTCTTGGCCTTGATTTTCTCTGGTCAAAATCACTATTTCCATTAATAATAAGGCATATCTTGGCTATAGCTTTCAAGAACATAAGCATAAGATAATATGGGCAGCACATAAGATATGATGATCTCTGGACCATAGATAATAACCTACGTTCTCCATGAGGTGTAAATTAGCTGAGAAAGTTTAGGTTGTGAGTCATATTGTTCAATATGAATCTGCTGTTCAAGGAAACTGCAATATGACAAAGAACAGAGTAACTATTAGAGGACACAGAGGATGTTACTCTTCCCTCTTTATCTCCCTTCCCCTCCTTCACTGTTTCCCTGGGAGGGACGAGGAACTTACTGTCTTTGAAGGATTCATCTGAAAAGAGTCCCCACCACAGTATGTGAAGAGTTTCCAAAATTACTGAAATGTTTAGAAATTTGAAATGTTTGACTAGACCAACTCAAAGGAGAAAAAATATATATTTTTCCTTCTGGAAAAATGATTTCTTCAGATGATAGCCAAAGTTAAAGTTTTGTCAAGATACCTTGTTATCAGCTTTGAACTCTTTCCCCATTCAGCACTACTGCTACCTCTATTACTACTGCTACGACTAATAGAAATTTGTCATGTTCCATGCACATAATTTAATCAAACAATTATTTATCTTAGAAACAAAAGGAGGGAGTTACTATTTTTAACTTATTTTTATTGTGTATATTTAAGGTGTAGAACATAATTTTTGATACACATATACATAGTATATGCATTAAATAATTAAATGATTACTACAGATAACCAAGTTAACATATCCATCACTTTTCATAGTTATCTATTTGTGCGTATGTGTGTTTGTGTATGTGTGTGGTAAAAGCACCTAAAATCTAATCTCTTTACACATTTTCAGTACACAATAAAATATTATTAACTATAGTTTTTCCATTCTATGTTAGTTTTTTAGACTTACTCATCATGCATAACTGCAAGTTTTACTCTTAAACTTAAATCTCACTATTTCCTCCCCTTCTAGCCCCTGGTAATTATTTTTCTACTCTCTGTTTCTATGTATTTCACTTTTTTTTAGATTCCACATATATAAGTGAGATCATGAAGTATTTTTTTCTGTTGGCTTATTTCACTTTCTATAATGTTCTGCAATTTCATCCATGTTATCATAAATGGCAATATCTCCTATTTCATTTTTTTAAGACAGAGTCTCCCTCTGTTGCCTGGGCTAGAGTACAGTGGCGTCAGCCTAGCTCACAGCAACCTCAAATTCCTGGGCTCGGGTGATCCTCCTGCTTCAGCCTCCCGAGTAGCTGTGACTACAGGCACGCATCACCATGCTAAGCTAATTTTTCTATTTTTTGTAGAGACGGGGTCTTGCTCTTGCTCAGGCTGTTCTCAAACTCCTGACCTCAAGCTATCCTCCCACCTCGATCTCCCAGAATGCTAGAATTCCAGGCATGAAACACCATGCCCAGCCTCTCCTTCTTTTTTAAAGCTGAAAAATATTCCATTATTTCAGTATAGCCCCATTTCTTTATCCACTCATCTGTCAACAGACACTTAGGCTGTTTCCATATCATGTCTACTGTGAATAATGTTGCAATGAACTTGGGAGTGCAGATATCTCCATAAGCTGCTGATTTCAATTTCTTTGGATATATAACCAGAAGTGGAATAGCTGGATCATATGGGAGCTCTATTTTTAATATTTTTAGAAAATTTCATACTGTTTTTGATAATAGCTATGCCAATTTACATTCCTATCAACAGTGTGCAAAGGTTCCCTTTTCTCCACATCCTTGCTAATACTTATCTCTTTTTTTGTTATTAGTCATCCTAACAGGAATGAGTTGATAGCTCATTGTGATATTGATTTGCATTTCCCTCATAGTGATGTTAAACACCTTTTCATATACTTGTTTTCTATTTGTATATCTTCTGTGAAAAGATGTCTATTCTTGACATCACCCCCCACCCCAACCCTGGGAGGTACTATTATTATCTGCATTTTAAAGACTAAGAAATTCAAGTCAGAGAGTTTAGAAAATTTGGACAAAATTGCATTCTAGTAGATGATACAGTTAGAATTGTAACATATGTAGTCTAGCTTCAGAGCCTTATTCTTAATAGCCTTTTTTATTGTTGCATGAATAGCAGGGTTAAGGAAGACCACACAGCATCCAATCTTAATTTTGATTTATGATTCTTATCAGAGAACTCCATGACCTAGCCTTGACAGTTAAATGAAAAAGGTATAGAATGTTAAGTATTGCTCTTTTGCATATAATTAGTAGACTAAAGGACAGAATATGACTGTGAAATCTCTGGTCTTACTGAATTGTCTAAATGAATTCAGAATAAATCAAGAGAATATTGACTCACTGGAAGAGATCAATAGCAACTATACAGTGGAGATTACACCATTGAACATCCCCTATTACATCAGTATCAGCAGAAAGACTTAGACAATGCTTTACACTATCTCAGAACTGTTCTTTTGTGATCCTAGAACTGCTCTTTAACCAAATCATCTGGGAACATGAAGTCAGCAGAGACGGTAAACAGCACACAGTCTCTAGCAGCAGATGACTTCATGTCATGTGCGAATGTCACAGCACAATTAGGAAAATAAACAGTGCTAAAACACAAATCTCATGAAATTGGATTAGAAAATAAAATCCAAATAGATGCTTTGCCTGAGTACTTTTGGATAATTGAACACACATGTTCATTTCTAAGAGCTCTTAAAGACTTGCAGAAATATAATTAAGAAAAATCATTTAAACATACTGGTTCAAGGAGAATACAAGATAAGATGACCATAGGTGATTATACCAATAACATTTAAGGAAGAAAAGCAACAAATCACTAGTACCTGACCTGACTTAGCAAAGCAGAGAAGTTGTTTTTAATGGCTCAATGACATTCCATTATATGGATAATACATTTTGTTTATCCATTCATTAGTTGATGGGCATTTGATTTTTTCTTCCACTTTCTAGATATTATAAATAATGTTTTCTTAAACATTTGTGTCCAATTATCTTGTTGCTAGAATTTTCACTTAGTTCTTTGGAGCATATATCTAGGAGGAGAATTACTGGGTCATAAAGCAACTGGATCTTTGATTAATTTTTTGAGGAACTGCTGAAATGTTTTCTAAAGTGGTTGTATCATTTTACCCTCCTACCATCAATGTATGGGTATTCCAATTTCTCAGTATACTTGCCAACACTTGTTACTGTCTGTTGTTTTATTATGTCCACCAACATGTTTGTAAAGTTGACTGTCTCGAGGTATTGATTTGCATTTTTCTAATGACTAGTGATGTTGAACATATATTTGTGTGCTTATTGACCATCTGTATATATTATTTGGAGAAATGTATGTTTATATCTTTGACAATTTTTAAGATTTATTTGTATTTTTACTGTTAAGCTTTTGTCTTTTATTGTCCACATGATTTCATTATTAAAATTTTCCGTTGTAGAAATTGCTTTTTGAGGAGCATCAAAATAGGACAAAAATATTTTGATAGTCTGAGGGGGTCTATCCACATTTCTTCTCTCCAGACCTTCTTGTCACCAGATTTCCAATTGTGTTTCCTTCAAGTTCTCTGATCTTTAAATCCATTTATTAACCACCGGATATTAATCAGTATTATTTTATATCTCTGGTCATCTTGCCATTTTGTTATTTGTTTTCTATATGTCTTAGATATTTTTGTCCCTTTATTCCTCTGTTACTGCCTACTTTTGTGTTAAGTAGATGTTCTCTAGTGAACCATTTAATTCCATTGCCATTCTTTGTGTGTGTGTGTTTGGTGTGTTTAGCTATTTCGTTAACAGTTGCTCTGAGGATTAAAATTAGCATCTTAATTTATAACAATTTAGTTTGGATTAATAGCAAATTAATTTCAACGTATTAAAAACTTTTTCCCTTACAAGCACCATTTCCTCCCTCCTCCTCTCATGAAATAGTATAGTCCTGCAAATTATATCTTTATACATTGTATGAGATTTTAGTCCATTTTATGTTGCTAGCATAAAATACAGGAGACTGGGTAATTTATAAAGAAAATAAGTTTATTTAGCTCACAGTTTTACAGGTTCGGAAGTTCAAGCGCATAGTCTTGGCTTCTGGCAAGAGCTTTCGTGCTGTATCACAACATGGCAGAGAAGGTCAAAGGGGAAGTAAACACTTGAGAAGAGAGGAGAACTTGGGGGGTGTCCTGGCTTTATAACAATTCCCTCTCTCTGGAACCAATTCAGTCTAGCAAGAGAAAGAACTCACTCTCTACCTATAGAATAGCACCAAGTCATGCATGAGGGATCTGCCTTTATAACCCAAACACCTTCCACTAAGCCCCACCTCCCAACAACACCACATTGAGAATCAAATTTCAGCATGAGTTTTGGTGGGGACAAACAAACCACATCCAAACCATAGCATGTGCCCAACATGGATTAATGTTTGCTACAGTATTAAATTGTGTCTTAAATCAAGTAGGAGAAATAAGTTACACCCAAAACATTCATTTATGTTGGTTGTTTATATTTATCAATGTAGTCATCTTTACTGGTGCTTTTTTATTTCTTCATATAGATTCAAGTTACTGTTCAATTTTCTGTCATTTCAACATTTTATCCTTAGGAACTCTATAATATTTCTTGTAGGTGACAAATTGCCTTTCTTTTTTTGTTTGTTTGTTTTTTGTATTGGAATGTCATAACTTTTCTTTGTCTTTTGAAGGGTAGTTTTGCTGGACTAAGACTTGATTTCAGTCTTTTTCTTTTAGCACTTTAAATATATCAACCCATTGCCTCTGGCCTCCATGTTTTCTGATGGGAAACCATCTGTCAATCTTACTCCGGCTTCCTGTACTTGAAGAGTTACTACTTATTGCTTTCAAGATTCTCTCTTTGGCATTGGTTTACAAGAGTTTGATTATAATGTGTCTAGGTATGGATTGCTTTGGGTAGTCCCTACTTGGATTTTATTAAACTTTTTAGATGTTCAGATGAATGGTTTACATCATATTTGTTGGGGACATTATTTTCTCAAATATATTTTCAACTACTTTCTCTTTCCCCCTCCTTCTGGGACATGATGCATATGTTGGTATACATAATTATTTCCCAAATTTCTCTAGGCTCTGTTCATTTATCTTCATTCTTTTATTTTCTGTTTCTCAGACAAGATAATCTCAATTGACCCATATTCAGGTTTGTATATTCTTATTCTGCATGCTCAAATCTGCTGTTGAGCCCCTACCATGCATGTTTCACCTTAGATATTGTATTTTTTGACTACAGAATTTCTATATGGTTCTTGTTTTTATCATTTCCGTCTCTATATTGATATTCTATATTTGGTAAGACATCATTTTCATATTTCCTTTATTTCTTCAGAAATGGCTTCCTTTAGTGAAACATATTTCAAATAGCTAATTGAAAGTTTTTGTTTAGTAAGTTTAACATCTTAGCTTTCTCAGAGACAATTTGTATTTAATTCTCATTATCCCTTTGTTTATTTTCAGATTTAATAATTTTATTGAAAACTGGACATGTTCAATAATATAATGTAATACCTTTGAAAATCATTTTCTCAATCCTCTGCAGGATTTGTTTTTTGTTGTTGTTTGATGTTGTTGTTATTTGTTTAGAGATTTTCTGAACTAATTCTGTTATGTTTGTATTCACTGTCATATGTGGCCACTTAAATTTTGTTCAGTTAGCTTAGTGGGTCACTAATGACTGGACTGAGATTTTCATAAACACCTGGGACCAATAAGTCTCCCAGTATTTGTTGACTTTGTTCAGGGTCTCTGAGTTTGAATTACAGCACATCAACACTCAACCAGGGAGTTGACAATTATATTCTAACCTTCATTTCTTGCTTATGTGGATTCTCAAGGTTCACACAGAACTTAGAGCAGAAAAAGCTCAATATAAGTGCACAGCCCTGTGCATGCACGTGTGTGGCCTTTTAGATTCTCAAGAATATATCAGCATTTTTCAAAGCCCCTGTGGGTATCTCATTCTCCAAATTTTCCTTTTAAGCTTTTCATTAACTATCATTTTCCCCATGTATTATCACTGTCTCAAGCATCTATAAAGTTAAGCAATTATCTATTTTTTTTTTTTTTGAGACATAATCTCACTCTGTTGCCTGGACTAGAGTGCAGTGGCATCATCATAGCTCACTGCAACCTCAAATTCCTGGGCTCAAGTGATCCTCCTACTTCATGTTCCTGAGTAGCTGGACTATAGGTGCACACCACCATGCCTGGCAAATTTTTAAATTTTTTGTAAAATGGGATCTTGCTATGTTGGTCAGGCTGGTCTCAAACTCCTGGCCTCAAGCAATCCTCTCATTTTGGCCTCCTCAAATTCTAGGATTACAGCCATGAGCCACTTCACACAGCCTATTTTGTTTTTAATAAACAACTCAGGGCAAAAACTATTTGTACCAGATGAACTCCAAGCCAGGTCAGATAAAATCAGCTTTATGAGTGGGGTGTGTTCCAATGAACCAATAGATAGGTTAAATAACAAAAATTTTCCAGGAATGTGACTTTGAAGGACTTCCAACTTCATTCTGCCTCCTTCATTTGTTGCCAGGATTTTTATCCTGGATTGTACAATATTGATTTACAAGGCTCCTGAGGAACTCAAGGAGAAAAGGGAACAGTACAACTTACAATTCCATAAAACTCACTGTTCTTACTAAGATTCAGTTGTGTTTGTTGTGTTAATCTGCTTCCAAGATTCTGAAAACCTCAGGATAACTTCCAGAGTTCAAAGAAAATGATTCTGATGATTTTTGCAAGTATTCTCGTTGCTTTTATGAAGGATAAAGTTTTTGGAGGCCCTTGCTACACCATTGAACTAACAACCTCTATATACAGAAGTTTATGATTATACTTTTAATGTTAATAGTATTAAGGTGCCTATGTTGTCAAATACAGCAAGATAGGATTGACACATACTGTACCATCTCAAACTGGAAACCACATACTTTGAAATGTAAAACATCCCATGTAAGATCCATGGTTTCTGGATCATAATGATGGTTTGTGTTTGAATAAAAAGAATTGTTTAAAATAAATGTTGGCTTGTTTATAGGGTGGAATTTTTGAGGAATTGAAAACAGGTGAGCAAGTGAAATAATAAAATATACTTTGGAGTTCAAATAAGCAAAATAATTTTGTTTGCTCTTATGTTAAGAGTATAAAGAGTATGTGTTTTGAAAACCACAGGTGGTAGATGAAAGAACCATTATATAACTATTAACTTGGCAAGTAAGTTATTTTGTGGGTTGTAATTGATTATAAAATAAATCAAGAAGACAAGCAAAAGGGCAACAAATATATGTATATATTACATATGTACACACACACACTCATACAGAAAGAGAGAGAGAGAAAGAGAGAAACTGTTAGTAAGCAGAACAGATTTTTGGTTAGAAAAGGATGTTTTCTGGAGGAAGACAGGTTGTATAAATAGCTTTCATAGACTTTTTTGTCAGTTTAAATAAATAATACATAATGAAAGTACTTACTGAGAACAGACTATGCGTTAAACATTATGATGTGATTGTAAAATATGGCCCATGTGGTCTGGGAAAAAAGAATATGCAAAAATTATACATATATAAATATGTATGATACATATACAAAATACATATGTATGTATATACTAATCACATCCTTTTATTCTGTATTTTTCATGCTTTGATATCTTGGGGCCTTCTGCAAGTGTGCTTTTCATATGCAAACCAACCAATCCTGAGCCCATATCCCCAACTACCTCCTTTACTGACCTTTTATAGTTTGGGGTATTACTCTTCCCTAATCACGCTAGGGCCAGGTATCAGACAAGCAGGGATAGACCCTATGCTCCAGAGCTCATGAATATTATTCTAACCAGTCAACTCTAAGCTTGCTTACCCTGCCTACCCATTCTTTCCCACAATAGCACGATAAAGGTTCTTGTACCTGTTTTCCTCTCACTTACTCTACTACCTAACTGACCCTTGTACTTCCTCATGTGGCCCAGTGTGGTGTCGATATCCTGTCTCTAGGAAACTGTCAATAAAAACTTCTTCCTTTATGACAGTCAGTTCTGTGTCTGTGTATCTTACCATATCTGATTTAAAAAAAAAAATTACTGTATACCCTTAAAATTTTATATATATACATACATATTTTTTTCTGTGTATAATTTGTATATAATACTATGGGCCAATAAATAAGACATCAAAGATCAAAACTGAGATCCTTAGCTTGGGGTACTGTATCTGTTCACTTTGTCCATATTGCAGCTGAAGCTTCCCTTGTTTGCATTTGATGTATGTTTGTCCTTGGAAAAAATCATGCACATTCTTTGTCAAAAAGAACTGTTAAACATTTTATGCTTATTGATACTGATTTCCTTTGGAGAAGACTTAATAAAAGATAATGGATGGTACATGGCTTTTCTTGTGCCATTCAGTTGTTTATCTTTTAAAAGAAACTATGCTAAGTCACGTTGCTAGAAGACCTAAATATGAAAAAGGTACCTGTGACAGAATCCCTACCCTTGGAGCTCTCGTCAGGACATGAGGCAAGAATATAAGTTATCAAGTAGAACATGATATCAGCAACAGGAGAGGTATAATATGCTGGGAGGGATCAGATAATCTCCAACTAGGAAGAATCAGGAGAGGAAACAATTAGAAATTAAGATTTGAAATCAACTTTGAATAAACAACTAAACATTGACAGGCAGAGCAATAGAAACAGAGGCAATAATGTGACCAAGACTAACACAGAAAATGTGGATACAGGCTAATTGCGCTATTGGCTAACCAGAAATTAGTCAATGTTAAAAGAGAATTGGAAGATGACTTTTGAAACAATTATGAAGGATAAACTGAAGAGAGCTTTTAAATTCACAGAAAGCTGTGTGAAGTTAAGAAAAATATCTTCATGTGATTACTGTTCTAAGGATGATTAAATCTCACTCTGTTTGTCATGCTAGAAATTTATGGTAGATCGATGGCATTCAGGACATCATTATCTTTTCCTTGAGCCATCATGAACTTTGTTGTGGAATTCTGCAGGTTAGATTCCCTGGGAAATAGACTTTGGGATGGAGATTATGGCAGGAAGTAAATGAGGATGCTCTTGAGCTCAATACCCGTGGAATGTAAAGAAAGGAGGCAGAATTGGGCAGAAAAACAAGTTGAGCAGCAATGCAGTCTCCATGAAATTCTCAGCCGACCTTACAAGGAGATCTGATAATGGAATTATCCTCAGAACCATTCCCAGTTGGGGTTAAAGTGCCAGGCTTTAATACTCTTGGGTCAACCCGTCACTAAATACTAGCTGCCCCAAGAAGTCATGATCTCAGTGAGGCGTTTCTCTTTAGCTAAGGAAATTCCTAAACTAGACTAACACTTCAGGGCTGCCCGACAATGGCACTCACAGCAACTGGGATAACTTGTCCTGCATTCCTAACTGGGGATCTAAATAGTACAAAATAGCATCTACCACATAGTACCCTCCATTCCAATTCTGAGCCCAGCCACGCGATATGATTTGGTCAATAGATGTTTGTAAATGTGACAAAAACAGAAGTTGAAAACGCACTTCAATGATTGAGTTTGACCTCTGCTTTTCTCCTACTCTGCAATTAATGTGAGAACATGCCTGGGCTTGCATGCTAGAGATAAAAGAACGGCTGATCCAAGTGCTGCAAGCCATCCCAGCTGACACCATCCCGTATCAGCAGTCACCCAGCTGATCCCCCAGGCATGTGTGTGAGCCAAGATCTACACAACCACCTACATGACCCACGGTAGATGACTGCATGTTTATTACTGTGTGCCAGTGAGACTTTGTGGTTGTTTGTTATTCAGCATTATTATTGCAGTAAATAACTAATACATTAGAAAAGTATAAAATGTTACAATAATCAACTATATTTCAAAACACATTTTGATATTAGTAGTTCTCTATATTTTTTTGTTCTCAATAAGTTTTTGGCTTTTACACCATTTCAAAGAGAGTCTTTTAAGCTGTAATATAACTCAGTAATGGATCTGTGGATATTTGACAATGGCAGGTGGGGACAAAAAGTATTGTACTTGTCCCAACAGGAGGTGGGCACTGCAGCATGTCTGCTTTGTATTTCTTCCTTGATAAAGCTCCAAGAATATGTTCAATCAGCAGGCAGTCAAATGTAAAGAATAGCACATAGATTAAAAAAAGTTATTTCTTAAACAGTTCTACATTTTTGTCTTGAGGAAACACCAAGTTCATTCAATTAATTCTCAGGACATCATTTTATATTTTACATTGTATATTTCTGAATTTTCTGAAGCAATTAGACTTCAGGCTTTCTAGATATGTAGTTAACCATTAAGTAGGAAAATTACATTATTCCAGTTATTATTATTATTTTAATTAGAATGTCATATTTATTTATTCTAGATTGGGTAAAATCTATGACAGAATGTTGAAAAGTGTCATAGCCTGAAAGAAAATCAGAAAGCTAGTTTCAAGGACCATGTTTTATAATTCAACATGTATGACTAAATTAAAAAAAAAATCAGTGAAGGCCAAAGTGTCTATCATCATTTCATATTTGTAAAGCTAATAACTATTGGTTATACTTATAATTATATTACTTTGTTCCTTTCTCAATTCCGTTAGGAAAAGGATAATTTTAATTCTCTTATTAATTTCAGTGGGGGGCAGTAGTGATTAAATGACTTGTGTATTCATGAGTTCTTTTACAGAAACTAAAATTATATAACAACAGTCTGGTTAATTCTTCAATTTTAGTGACTTTGACTATCGAAAATTAAATTAGCCCCCACTCTTTCATACAGGTACATAACTAAAGTATTATTTAATGTTTCAAGGTATTATTTCTATCACAAAAAGCAGTTTATCCAAACGCGATACTCAAGAGTCCTTTCTAGAGTCCTCCTAGAATTTCTTTTTTTCACCCGTTCAACCTTACATTAGTAGATGCAATTTCTTAAAATAGCCAAATTTATGTAAACCTCAGGCACCAATATTAAGATATGGGAGAAAGCCACATTTCTTTAACATAAAGATTGCATTTATCCTCAATGCTTTTATGTTTAATAGAGTCCAGTACTGTAAACTATTTTTTGGAAACCTTTAATGATAATGATTACAACAATCATGATCTTTTAGCAGACTGCTTAATATAATTGACAATTATACCAAATGATAAGTTCTCATTGCCTCAAGTAAGAAAAAGAAATAGCCATTGTTATAATTTCTTTTTTTAAAAAGAAGGCCAACTGATCAGTCACATAATGGTGTCAAAAGTACTTTTTTTAAAGCATTGGTTTTAAAAAGCTGAACACTCTAGTATTTGCTAAGTAGTAACAATTATTGTATAGTGTAAAAAGCAGCTAAATACTGGATTTGTAATATTGGGTTTGTGCTCTGGAATTAACATTTACTGGGTACATTTAAATTCGATGAATAATTCTTCTTTCTTTGTAAAAGCCTAATCCCGAGAATTATGGCCATAATTGATTATAAAGTATTTTATGAAGTATAAAATACAATAAATATACATATATGCACATATATAAGTATTTGTGTATGTGTGTGTACATATAGGTTATATATAAATCTTTTACTTTGGTAATATTATAGGCAATTAAGAAAATAGCTATCATTTTTGTGATCTGGAAACCTTCATCCCAGGGTTAGCTATTGACCATATGTCTACGGAATTACTAAAATAAATAGGCTATAGAAAAGATCCAAACTTTTTAATAAAGCCCTGTGTAGGCTGGCTCTCCTACCTCCCCAGCCTCACTTATTCCACTCTAAGCTCCAGTCAGGTGCTCGAGTCCATCGAGCGGATTCCAATCCCTAGCCTTTCAAACATTAGGTGTATGGGGACCTTTTCATTCCTTGGGTTTTAGCTTGAAGCATCAACTCCTTAGCGAAGGCTTCTCAGAGAAGCCTTATCTAAATATCTTCTAGCATCTCATATTTTTCTTATTCACAGTACTACTTATTGTAATTCATAATTCTTTGCTTTTCTATTACCTCTGTCTTCCACTGGATCTATATATTTATTTTCACAACAGTAGCCACAAGCATATTATCCAGTACATAATAGATGTTCATTAACTATTTAGAGAATAATTGAGAAAAGAAAGAAGAAAGGAAGAAAAAGGGAAAGTATTAAATGATGGAATAAGTAAAGATGAAGGATAGACAGAAAATTTTCCAAAATCAACACTAAGTCAAACAATTGCTACGATATTTACAAATTTATTCTTTTCCAGAAAATAATTCACAGGGATTTGAAGTGTAAAAGAAAAGATATGTAAGCCAATACGTGTAATTTTTACTTGGGTTAAAAAGAAGAGATTTCAAGGTCAAACTGATCTCAGAACCACGTTACTTCAGTAATCACCTCTTTGGAGAGCTCATTGTAAACTCCTCTAACAGTTAGGGCATTATTCACTTAGTCTACCTCACCTATTTGAATACATCTACTCAGTTAATCCTTCAACCATATCATAGTCACCAAGTCATTCACAACTCATGAATCTTATCATTTTGTCACCATAAATCAAAGTACACATGTCCTTCTCTATTTGATCAGCTTCGATTCATTGATTCATCTCTATGAACGCTATTCTTCCACTGTATACCTCTGCAAAACACACACTCTACATAAACCCATCTCTGTGCTTACTCTGTATTTGTCCTGTGCAGCTGAATATTGTTGGTGAAAAGTCCACAACTTTGGTGACAGTGCTCAATTTTAATTCATAGAATTTGTGGCCATGCATCTTAAATAGACCCTTAATCCTGGTTGGCAATGCTACAATACTTCCCTGGTATGTTTGCTTTTCCTCTTTTCCAAAATATTTTTTCCATACCTCTTTCTCTCTCCTCAAATTTATTTATCTAACCCTTTTCCTTATTCTCAAATGATAATCTTGCCTCATATTTTATTAAGGAAAAAAAAAGTCATCAGCCTCATACTCCCTTACCTTCCCACTATGACATCTATTAACTCATCTGAATCCTCGCCTATACTCTCTGCCTTTCCTCTTTTTCCATGGGTAGCTTAGTGTTGATGATTTCTCACACTAAAGGCTGACCTTTTCACTTACTCTATGGATCTCATCTTTCTTCACCTTATCAAAGATTTGCTTCTGAAATTAGTTTCTTTCTTTTTCCTATTGCTGACTTTCTATTCTGGAAACAGAGAAACAGAATCAAGAACATCTTATAATGATCATCCTTTGACTAAATATTATCTCTAGATATATTTTCTCTGTTCCCCTTCATGGAAAAAAAAAAAAAACTTACTGGAAGAGTTGCTTTACTTCACATATCAGTCAGGTTCAAGCGGGGAAGCAGAACTGGTAATCTGTGTTTTGGGGGCATGTAATTGTTATAGGAATAGGCTTACTCAGTTATGAAAACTAATTGTCCCTATACGGCTGCTGTCTCCATACCTGTGCTGGAACATGAAATCCACAGAGAAGATACTCAGGAAGGGAAGGTCATGGGCAGGGCAGAACACATAAACATGAGCTAGAAATCCACAAAGACATACTGAAATCTATGTGGTTTCTTGTTGCCTCTGTTTTGGGTGATGAGGATAACTATAGAAACAGGAGCCCTTGTCACAAAGCTAAACATATACATCTGGTCAGAAAAACTGAAGAAGGATCTAGAAAAAAGTAGAGCAATTATAGGTCCAGTTGCTGCTCCATGGCAAAGAGGTGAGTCAGCAGATCTGCCACAGTGTCTGAGCTACAAAAGGGCCACTGCTTCTCCATTGCCTTTCAAAAGTTTCAAGAATTTTCCTTGCTCTTCACTCAAATGTAAACATGCAGTAAATGAAATTCTGGGAAACTAAGTTGACACATTGCAAAGCCATCACAATTCCCAATTCACATTCCACATTCAACTATAGTTCACCAATTATGCTTCTCAACTAGCACTACTCTGAGATGGATTTTTGTTCTTATTTTACAAGACCTCTCAGAGTTTTTTGTATGTTTATTGATTTCAGTAATTAATTACAACTGAAATTTTGGAGGGGGTCTGGGGATTAGGTTTCTTTCTGATATTAATAAACTATGTTTATACATATATATGCATATATACATATACATACATATGTGGAAGGAGAAATGACTCCCTATGGAAGGAAAAATGACAGCGAGAGAGAAATTTTGAGACAGTGGCACCAGAGTTATAATTCTCATCCTAGACAAACCGAGAAGCATTGTGAGCCTTTTATCATCTTCCCAGAAATACACCAGGATGATGTATAAGCAGGTTCTAGAAATGCAAGACAATTAATATATCATACTTCCTTGTTGGAATTCAAATACTGGACAATCCCAAGAATTATTTCTAATAGACAATGGGTTGTGTCTAAAGCCAGAGTCATATCCTTCCCTTAAAGTCAATACAAATTCAAGTTGAGGCTAACCTTGCTATTCAGGTATTGCTAGCAGTTGGTGTAAAGTTATGTATTACCAGTTTCTTAGCTAATATTTCATAATGAGATAAGAAAAATAATAAATATTGACAGGAAGGGGATAAATTGAATTTGTCCCCAGAGGTCTACATAAAGGAATTATAATAATAAAATATTATCTATTAAATGAAGGCAATGGAAAGCTAACAATTACTCCATGGAACAATACTTAATTATGAGTATATGAAATATCTCATTCATATTATTTCTTATTAAATAAGTGTCTCTTTATTTCAAATTCTTGTATAGTATTTGAGTTTTGGGAATAACGAGGGCTGTCCAGAAAGCATCCAGCCATTGTATCTGTATATCCATTGTATCCATGGCTGCACACTTTCTGGACAGCCCTCATACATTACTTTTTCATTTAAAATATTGAATAATTCCATTTTTAGAACTATATAGTTCAGAGGAAAACAGAAGTAACAAAAACTAAAACTAAATTGTGTGTATATGTGTGTCTGTAAGTACTAGCAATATAACAAATTTCACAACTTATTTTATATAATTCATACTATAAACTTTGTTTCTCATAATAGCTTATAATTAGAAATTAGCAATGAAATGAATAATCCAATGTCTTGATTTGTAAAAAGCTCAGAGTTCTTTGAATAAGGTCTTCTTCTGTGTTTTTCAACTGGGTTGGACTTACATGGACTACAGGATTCACAAAAGAGCCTCCAAGCAAACCAGGAAGTTCATTCATTTGGGACTATGAGAGAAAACCTCTTGAAAGAGTTTGGTGGGATGGAACTGCAGAGCTCGGATGTCAAATATGCTCCAGATGCAATGTGTTGCCAATTTGAACTTTCAGTTATTCCCACCATTCTCACCATCACCCTATATGAGCACCTATGTGAGAAGGAAGGAAAAGTACCACTATAATGTGGAATCCACTCTGAATGAGCTGGTGATGAAGATCAGGTGCATGTAGTTATCCAGAGGGTACCTGTAGTCAGCAGTTTGAGGAGGTCATCTGTAGAATTCAAACCACAGCAGTTTACAATAACATACATTTATTATCTTACAGTTTCCTTGGGCTGGATTCCAGGTGCAGCTTAGATGGGTCATTTGCTCAGGATCTCAGAGGGCTGCAATCAATCGAAATATTGGCCAGCCTCCATTTCTTTCTGGATTTCAGGTCCTTCTTCCAAGTTCATGTGGCTATTGGCAAAATTCAGTTTCTTTCACCTGTAGGGCTGACGTCCTGTTTTCTTAATTACTGTCATATATGTGCCACACTCTATTTCTAAAGGCTAGTACCAGCTCTTACCAAATGACCCTCTGCCTGGCCTTTTCACAATATGGTAGCTTAATTTTTCAAGGACAGCAGAAGACTCTTCCCTCGAGTCTGCTAAGATGGAGTCTTATGAAACGTAATAAGGTCCTGGGAGTCACTAGCCCATAACCTTGCCATATTCTGTTGGCTAGAAGCAAGTCACATGTTCCACAGCACTCAATGGAAGGAGATTATGCAGGGCATTATCATTGGGTTGCACTCTAGGGTGCATCTACCACAAGGAGTGACATCAGCAATGTTTAACGCAAGTTTAGGAGGATTAAAACATATAATGTTTTAATTATATGAGAAATGGCATTTTAGTGCCACACAGACGTACCTCTGCAACCATTACTAGGACTCAATCCTTTCCCTGCTACAATCTGGAAAGGCCTATGTTATATTCAGACAATAGATAAAAATAATCTGGGAATTTCTGGAACCTTTTGGGAAGGAGAATCCAAAGCAAGACTGGAGTTCATTTTATACACACACAAACACACACAGATACGTATGGAAAGATTGAGATTTTGGAAAATAGGGCTTTCCTTTTCTTTTTTCTTTATATAAGTATTGATTAAATATTTTCAGTGAGTATATATTATTAAATAATAAAAATCATATTTTGTGTTTATAATAGTTCAATATTTGTTAAATCAGATGTTAGCCATTCCTTATATTCTGGATCTAATACTTTCTCCCCATGAGTATGAGTACAATATGTTTACCTTGCTAATCCTATTTTTACTTCACTATTTGCTGAGATGTATCTGGAACTTTGATGCCAATACTGTGATAGCTAATTTAATGTATCAACTTGATTGGATCAGGAGATGCCCAGATATCTGGTCAAACATTATCTCTGGGTGTGTCTGTGAGAGCGTTTCTGGATGAGATAAGCAATTGAATTGCTGGACTCAGTAAAATAGATTGCCCTCCTCAATGTGAGTCTTACCTCATCTTTTCCTGACCTCATACTGGGATTTACACTATCAGCTTCCCTGGTTCTCAGGCCTTCCGCACCCAGACTGAGTTACACCACCAGCTTTCCTGGATCTCCAGCCTGTAGACAGGAGACTCTGGGATTTCTCAGCCTCCATAATCATATGAGCCAATTCCTCTAATAAATCTCCTTTTATAGATATTAATATATAAAGGAGAATATACATATGTGTGTGTATATATATATGTATATTCATCTTATTGGTTCTGTTTTGCTAAAGAACCCTGATTAATGAAGACACATACCGAACTCTTAGTATACCATTTTAGCCTTTAATGCTAAATATCTTGGAAAATAAGCTAGGAGAGGGTTATTTAGAGATATTAAGAACTCTAAAGGTACTAAGGTTGGTTGGTTGGTTGGTTTTAACCTGTGAAAGAGGATGCTGGATATACAGATGAAAAAAGAACAGTAGAGTGATGATTTAATTGTATTCTGGTGAATAATAGCCCTACATATATGGTAACAGTTGCTTAGAGTTCAGATCCATTAGAAATTGACTTAAATAGTAAGAGTTTCTGCTAAGTAACAAGAAAGGATTTATATATTATAATTATTGTGATATCTTCTGTCTTATATTAACAATAATAATTTTAGGTAACATTTGTTGAATGCCTTCTGTAGACCAAGCACTATACTAAGCACTTACATAACCTATATAATCTTGTCCTCACAAAAACCTAATAAGGTATCCTCATTGTGTTTAGTAAAATATCCTGTGTTACTAGGATAGAAACTGCAAAGCCCACATTCAAACACAGGCTTCTCTTACTTTTGGTCCAATTCTAAAGTTTTTTCATGATTCACTGTGACATAATAGAAAATATATATTTGATCTGTATCCCTGGTTCTTGACACAGAGTTCTTAAAACCCTTGCAATTTCCTGAGTAATATTGGTATGGAAGTGCCTTATATAGAGCTCCGAAATCCCTTGGAATTTGCTGGGTAGGAGCATTTTTATTCCAATGATGTGACCTCTGGATAGCTAGCATCAGGATGGGGAATGCCCACCAGAAAGATCAAGCTATTATTAGAAGCTTGAAACTTTCAGTCCCACCCCCCACATAAGATACTATTAAAACATTCCTATATTTTAGGAACTCTCAAATATTACTTGATCCATGAATCTCTTAAGTAGATCCTCTGATGTCACATTAAAACAAGTCCAGAAAAATCAGTATAATTAAAGGGTAGGCTTCAATGAGATTCAAACTTGGTAATATCTATTTCATTATTAATTAGGTAGTCTCTTTGCATATGTGATAAATTATCCAGTTAAAAAGCAGTTTAAACTCAAAGAACACATTGCCCACACTGTACTATAATCATTTCTGTTGAAGTAAAGGTATTGTTGACTTGTGTAGTTTCCTTTCTGAACATTTCTTTTGGAATCCAGGTTATATCAAAGTTAATTAATAAAAGAATGGAAGTGATAAAATAATTTGGGAAATCATAGCGATAGGGAAAAAGGAATGGGTGGCATTACAGCAAGGAGGCAATATTCCTTGGTTAAGAGCACTGACTTTGGAATTGAAACAATGTGAGTTCAAGTCCCAGGTCCAGCATTTGGTATATGTGCAACTTTGCACAAATGATCTTTTTTTCCTTATATTTCTATCTCACTGGGTTGCAAAGGGTTTAGAACGATGCTTTGCACATAGCAGGCATTCTATAACTTGTAACTGCAGTAATGTATCATTGAATTAGTTACAGGTAATGAAAAATAAATTGTGCTAGACAATTTCCACTTGTCTCTCAGATACACTAAGACACACGCTTAAATAGTACCACTCTCCGAACCACTGTGACAGGATATTTTGTAATAGCATTCAATAAATTTCCCTTGTTTGATTACATCATATTTGCAATCATTCATCTCCTTATTTTTAAAATGCTCAATGAGGAATTACTATGTGCCAGGCATTTTTCTAGATTCTGGTGACTATAAATAAGAATAAAACATTAGAACTTTATGCTACTTAACTCTTCTCTGTCTCTAAGGAGGTAGAATTTTATACAATAAAGCAACTGGTTCTCTTGCCCTTCAGCTTCTATTCGGGTTGGACAATAAGTGGTATCAGCTGCCCACCAGCAACAATAGAGGTAAGGTGAGGAAGTTTATTCTGCTGGCTACCTGAACATAAAGTAGCTGCATTCAGGCAACTGTTTCCTCCAGTTATTCTTTCAGACTTATGTCTGGTGACAGGTCCCACTGTGTTTTACTACCCTACATTGATTTTCATTAAGCGTGACCACGCTTTTTATATGGCCCCTTACATAACCTGTTTGAGTGAGGCATCTGTTTTCTGCTTAGACCCTGATGTACACACTTCAAACCTGAAAGGTGGACTCCCTTATGTGCCGTGAGATCACTCTTGATTAGGGCTCCCTGGGCACCTGGGGCCCAGGGCATCAGCGGAGTGACCAACATACACAGAGCTATAAGCTGCTAAATGGGAAAGACCAAGAATAGGAGCATGCTTGTTTTAACCCTTACGTTTCCACAGTGCTTCGTATTTCTAAAACATATGTGCTAAAGTCATTTTTGTTAACCTGTGCATCTCACACTTACTTTGCTATTTTTTCCTTCTTAATGAACTTTCTATCACCATTCTTCAGTTCCATTACAGATAGCACATTCTCCTAGTCACTCAGGATATGCTATAGCAGCTTTTAATAACTTTCCCTGTTTTAATAGAAACATCCATTCACTAATATTTTTAATTATTAATGAACAATTCTTATGTGCCTGGCAACTTTCTAGATCCTTGGGTATAAATAAGAACAAAACATGGGGGCTATCCTCTGGCAGAAAAATAAGCAAGTCCCCAAATATATGAACAAGATAGTTTTATATTGCTATATTACTAAGAAGGGAAAAATAGTGATGCGAGAGAGAATATTGTGATAATTGCCATACAATATTTTTAAGTAGATATGTTAGAGAATAAAATGTTGGGGTGCAGTGCTGTTATGGACCTAATGTTTATGCCCCTCCCCCAAATTTCTTAGGTTGAAATTCAAACCCTCAATGTGATAGTATTAGGAAGTGGCACTTTTGGGAGGTGATTAGATCTAAAAGGGATCAGAAAAGGGAGAAATTTCTCAGTCTCTCTGATGCATACACTGAGGGAAGTCCATGTGAGCAACAGTGAGAAGGTGGCTGTCTGTAAGCCAGGAAGCAGGTGCTCACCAAGAACCAAATCTGCTGGCACCTTGACCTTGGACTTCTCACATTTCAGAACTGTAAGAAATAAATGTCTGTTGTTTAAGCCACTCACTTTATAGTATTTTGATACAACAGCCAGAATTAACTAAGGCAGGTGGGGACTTTAGGTAAAATCAACAGGGAAAGTAACTCTAAAGAGGTAACATTTGAACTAACAACTAAAGAATGAGGCAGAGCCCACCATGCAACAAAGCTTAAAAAAAACAGAGTGGCATTACAGCCAGAGGGAGAAAAAAATGCAAAGTCCCAGAAATGGGGAAAGGTTTGCAATGGTCCAGAACAGAAAAAGAGCCGGTACGGTTAGAACATAATGAATGAGCACATAAAAGGAATTGCAGAATTACATGAACCAGATCATGTTGGGCTTTGTACTCCAGAGTAAGAAACTAGGATTTTATTGTTAGTATAATGGCAAATGATTGATATGTTTACACTGGAAAATTAAATAATTTCAGTTCCTTTTTTTTTAAGCTTGTAGGGAATGAAAACAGAGAAAACAGCTAGGAGGCTACTGCCGTTATCCAGGTGAGAGGCCCAGCTGGTACTGTTGAAGACGGAAAACAGTAGAGAGATTAAGAGTCTATTTTATGGGATTAATTACGGTAGATAAAGGACAGGCTGATATCGACAATGACTCTTATGATTCACCTTCAGCAATTGTGAGAGTGTTGTTGACATTATCTGATATAGAGGTGACCAGGGTTTCCTTGCTGTGTACATTCTGTTTCAAAAACATTCCACCCCACAGGCCATTTCTTCAGCAATACCCCTGATTCAAGTATGTTCTTTAAGGACTTTAACAATGGTTTACCAAATATTTTTATTCAAAATATTCAGCAAACAGTTAAAATATTTATGTTGCTTAAGAAGAGTTCTAGAAGTTCCCTCAGCCCTTAGCCCACATTCAGAAAAACCTACAAAGAATTATTCTTGGCCCAAGACAGGGCTTCTAAGACTGACAATCATAGTTTCTGAAATTGATTCATTTCTAGCCTTAAAATCTATTTATCCATTTCTCTTCTTCACACACTACTTGATGTTCTCCATTTCCACCTAGCATTTTTCTATGTCCATTGTCTTGCACCTCCTTCTTCTATGCAAAACTAATTTCCTGTTATCCTCATGTGCTCAAATGCTTTCTAATATCCAGGGGCCAATGCCAATTCTGTCTTTTCTAACAAGATATCCTAGAAGTAATTCCCCTATCCTGTAGATGCCTATAGCATTTTATTTGTCCCTTTTTGTGTCCCTTAACTATTTCTGTTCGTAATATAATTTGATATTATTATGGAATATTCTATACTATGATATATGTTCACTCTCAGAAGAATTCTGTCTGATTAAATGGTCCATTCTCCGTGCATTTTCCTATACTAGCCCCTCAAAAAATTTAAATGCATAGGTGAACAAAAGATTAGAAGACGTTTAATAAATCTAAATATTTGTTAAATTAAAGCAAATTAACAGTGATAGATCAAATTAATATATGATATCTATTGAATCAGATGTCAGCCAAAGTTACTATATTCTTTAAGATTTAAACAAAATTAAATGCATCCACCTATAACATTTCTATGAGTTTCTAAAGGCCTCTGGTTAATACAGATATTTTGACTCTGAGTTCTGCTCCTGCCAAGCATCCAATTCCTTCTGCTCATTAGCTTTTTCTACGGCTGTCATTTTCATCTGTTTCACAAGTTAAGATGTAGAACTTGAGTTCTGTTTCCATGATTAAAATTAAACACATCAACAAGCACAGAACAAAACAGTAAAAATAGGCAGGAATGTGTTCATGTTAAACCATCATTTGGGTAAGGGAGAATTTCTTTACCAGGTTGCTGGTCTCTTTATCCAGCTTGAGACTTCTTCCCAGCGCTGGGCAGCACCCTTTCCTTAGGCCCAGGGGCCCCTCATCCTTGGGTTCCTTGCTTTCTACATTCCCCATCCAAAACAAGACTCAGATTCCCTCATCTATTATGCAAGGCAGTTCACTCTCCATCTCCAACTCAGCCAGACACCTCACCTTACCTATTCAAAGAATATTTTTAATGCTTCTGATTAAAGAAAATTGACACTGACATCCTTTACTGACACACGGAAACTGACATGATGTAAAATCTCCAGATTTTGTTTTACTTTCTTTCTCACCAGTTTCTATAAATTGGGAGGAAGAACAAAGATGTTTATTTTCCTCAGTATAAGTTATGTAAAAAACACATATACCTGCATGCTCACATTCTCTTTATTTCTCATGCACATTTAGAAGCCGGAAATAGCTGTTCAGGTTTTAAGTTTAGTAATTTTTTTTTTAGTTATTGAAGTTAGGGTTTTCCAGAAAGAGGAGCCCACTTACTCCTAACTCACCTATAACAAAACACCTGTTAAAGTAATATGGCTAAACAAAGAACAGGAGCAAAATAAGTTAATATAGAAAACTTCTAACACAAATGGTAACAAACTGGAGGGAACTTAGCAAGACTAGTTTGTTCAGGTTCTATTTGGCATCCCTGTCTTCGAGAATAAGATGTTCCTTTTCTCTGGGTATAGGGAGTGTACATCTAGAATGAAGGTATTATGACTTGTTTCAGGAAAAAATGGCAAGATAAATGTGAGAGTGATCATCCTGCTTCTGCTGTTTTCTCAAATGCCAAGGTGCCATATTAGTATTTAGGGTAGCATGTCCTGAACTCCATAACCATTCTCCATTCTAGCACATCAGAAATCTATCCTCCAATATATGTGACCCCTAGAATCTCCATTCATCTCACAGTTCCCAAGTATTTGCTTTCTACCAGGATTAGCATAACCTTGTGCTGGGCATGTGAGGATTAATATTCAGTCAAAGACTCAAAGGAGACTCAATAAAACTTGATGTAGCCCATTCTCTGTGCAGCTCTCCCCTCACCATTACTCTTTCTTGTGAATTCTATAAATTTTAGCACCCATGAACTTCAATCTCTATCTCCTCAGTCCAATAAGACTATGACTTTCTGAGCTCCACTTTCCTATGGTCAGGTTTCAAATGTGTCCCCATGCCAAAAAACATAAAAGTACTCAAGGACTATAGTCCTATGCTGTCTTTTGTCCAATGCCAGAAAATGTCTTGTCCTATTCTATAGTTCTTTCCAGCAGGGGGTTAAGTTTGATATCCTTCATGACCAGAACCAGAAATTTCAAGTTAATGCTTTGGAAACATTTTGGATAAAATTATAAAGTCTGCATCTATATGTAAATAAATGGCAAAATGTTGAATGTGAAAAGATTATGTTCATTATAGTAAGCATGTTAGCATTTAAAATTTTGTCTCTTTTTATATAAATGAAGTCTTTATAAATTGTTAATTTGGTGGAATATGAATAATTTTAAGAAACTTTCCATGCATATTCTAATGTAAATGTATTTCTTTTTAGTGATGTCCTTGTTACTTTAACTTATAGTAATTTAATGCTAATTGGTAATACAATATAAATGTCATATTGATCAAAACTGTCATTGGTCCCAATATACATATAATGATATTTTTATATATTCTTATTGATTCTTTGAGGGCCACAGGGAAAATTTAAATCAATTATAATATCTCTACTTGGGTTATATCAATATTTTTAAAATAATAATAATTTACTTTTATACAGTATATATCCTCACTTTGATTTTTACCCCAATATACACTTCAGATGGAATCCATATAAGGATAAAGAACAAAGGAAAAAGAAACTAGTCTAGAAAAAGTAAAATGGTCATTTGAGAAACATGATACATAAAAGTTAATTTTAGCTCTTACTGTAATATAATTGGGTATTTGTACACCACTGTTTGATTTTAAAGTTAAGCTAAATATCTGAGTACAGTAGCAAAAAATTTTCACTTATTTTAAAATGTAATTCCACATTTACTTTCATCCTCCTTCCTAATGATAAAAAATAGATTTTAAATTACCGAATGTATGAAAAGTGATGACAGGATTTTAGTTGCTAGAAAAGTGTTAATGGAAAAAACAAAACTCTGTAGTATAATTTAAAGAGGTTTATTTTGAGCCAGTATGTATGCCCATTCTCCAGGGAATAGTTTCAAGAGGTCCTAAGAAAATGCACCTGAGGTGGCTGGGTTAGTTTGGTTTTATACATTTTATGGAGATAGGAATTTCAGGTAAAATCATAAGTCAATACATGAAAAGTATACATCTATTTGGCCTGAAAAGACGGAACTTCTTGAATGGGGAACTTACAGGTTATATACGGATTCAGAGATTCTTTGAGTTGTAATTGACTAAAGATATAAAGCTTTGTTTAAAGTCTTAAAATCCGCAGAAAGGAATGCTTGAATTAAGATAAGATAAGATAAATGCTTGAGTTTGCTATCTGTCATGTGATGCTATACCAGGGACAGATTGGAAAGTAAGCCACATTATACTAGCTTAATAAAAATAAAGAAACCATTTAATGAGATTTTATGGTGTGTAAAGCCTGCCTTAACCTTTGCTTTACATGGCCTTATGTCCTGTTTGTAATTTAGTATCTTATTGCCACAAAAAGTCTGTTTTGTCAGTCTTATGATCTCTGTTTTAACATTAATGGAGGTCAGTTATAGTGTCTAAACTCCAAAAGGGACGGAGTATAAGGAGGCACATCCAACCTCTTTCCTTCCTGGCTGGGAACTCAGTTTCAAGGTTTTCTGGGGGCCCTTTGGCCCAGAGGGGATCCATTTAGTCAGCAGTGGCTTAGAATTTTATTTGTGGTTTACAAGATTTATTAGCACATAGTCAATATAACATTATCTTCTCTATAAAGATTAAACCTGAACTTAATTAAGAGGAGGCATCCAAGATGGTGGACTAGAAGTAGCTTGCACACACCACTTTCAAGGAGAAGATCGAAAGTTCACCTGTGGATTTACCATCTTGGAGAAAGTATTGTGAAGTATCAGAGAAGAGGCTGGAGACAACTAATGATAAGGAGAGGGAGGCAGGGTGATCCACTCTGCAAGATCAAAAGGTACCTGGGGAAATGTCCACACGTGGGGAAGGGTCAGAGGAGAGAATCCCAGGGCTCACACTTTCCCCACCCCTCACCAACATTGCAATAGAGCTGCAAAGGGTCCCCTCTACCACAGCAGGCCTCCATACTGATCAGGGAGCTGCTTGCAGGCTGTACAGTAACATGGTACCAGAGAGAAGGCACAACAGGGACCTGCTGGCTTCCATTCCCAGGCCATTGCAACTGTTGTCATCCTGAGGTCTCAGGCCCAGAGAACCTGATGTGCACAGGGATTGGCTTCACTACAGTAGCCTCTACATCACCCCTGCTGGGCCAGGGAGGGAGCTGGGAGGACGTACGCTTTCATTCACTCCATGGCTGGGAGCCATGCATCCCTTCTGCTACATGAGGACTAAAGCAGAACAGGCCCTCACTGCCCTCAGCATCAGCTGATGCCACCGAGAAGTGCCATGGCAGTAGCCACATCTATACCTACATGGGGAGAGAGCCCTCGCTGCCCAGTGCGTTCAATAAAATCCAGCACTCCTTCATGATAAAAACTCTCAACAAACTTTGCATAGAAAAACATACATCAAAATTATAAGCCATATATTACAAACTCACATCTAATATCATACTGAATGGGGAAAGTTGAAAGCATTCCCCTTAAGAACTAGAACAATACAAGTGTGCCCACTGTCACCACTTCTATCCAACGTAGTACTAGAAGTCTGAGCCAGAGCACTCAGGCAAGAGAAAGAAATAAAGGACACCCAAATCAGGAAAAGGAGGTCAAACTATCTCTGTTTACTAATGATATGATCTTCTATCTAGAAAACCCTAAAGACTCCTCCAAAAGACTCCTAGAATTGATAAACACTCGGCAAAATTTCAGGTTATAAAATCAATGTACACAAATCAGTAGCATTTCTATATAATAATGACAGTCAAGCTGAGAGTCAAATCAAGAGGTCAATATCATTTGCAGTAGCTACAAAGAAAATAAAATACCGAGGATTACACTTAACCAAGGATGTGAAAGATCTCTACAAGGAAAACTACAAAACACTGATCAAAGAAATGGTAGATGATGCAAACAAATGGGAAAACATCCCATGCTTATGGATTGGAGAAAGCAACATTGTTAAAATTTGCATACTGCTCAAAGTAATTTACAGATTCAATGTAATTCCCATCAAAATGCCAATGTCATATTTCACAGAACTAGAAAAAAAAATCCAAAAAAATCCAAAAAACAAAAAAGAGCCCCCAAAGCTAAAGCAATCTTAAGCAAAAAGAACAAATCAGGAGGCATTATGTTACCTTACTTCAAATTATACCACAAGGCTATGGTAACCAAAACAATGTGATACTGGTATAAAAGTAGAGACCTAGACCAATAGAACAGAATAGAGAACTCAGAAATAAAACCACATAGCTACAATCAACTGATTTTTGACAAAGCAGATAAAAACATACACTGGGGAAATGACACCTCATTCAATAAATGGTACTGGGAAAATTGAATAGTCACATGAAGAAGTACGAAACAAGATCCCCATCGCTCACTATATACAAAAATTAATTTAAGATGGATTAAAGACTTAAATCTAAGGAATGAAACCATAAGTATTCTAGAACAAAATGAAGGAAAAACTCTCCTAGACATTGACCTAGGTGAAGAATTTATGACTAAGACCTCAAAGGCAAATATAGCAACAACAAAAATAAATAAATGGGACTTAATTCAATTAAAAGTCTTCTGCACAGCAAAGGAAATAATCAACAAAGTAAACTGACAACTTACAGAATGTGAGAACATATTCACAAACTATACATCTGACAAAGGACTAATATTCAAAATCTGTAAAGAACTCAAATCAACAAGAAAAAAACCAACCCCATCAAAAAGTGGGCAAAAAACTTGAACAGAGCTTTTTCAAAAGAAGGTAGACAAATGGCCAAGAAATATGTGAAAAAATGCTCAACATCCCTGATCATCAGGAAAATGCAAATTAAAACCACAATGAGATGCCACATTACTTCTGTCAGAGTAGCCATTATTAACTAGTCAAAAAACAAAACAAAACAAAACAAAAAAACAGATACTGGTATGGATGCAGTGAAAAAGGAACACTTATACGCTGTTGATGGGACTGCAAATTAGTACAACCTCTATGGAAAACAGTATGTGTATTACTCAAAGAAATAAAAGTATATATACCATTTGATCCAGCAATCCCACCAGTGGTTATCTACCCAAAGGAAAAGAAGTCATTTTATAAAAGAGACACTTGCACTGAAATGTCTATGACAGCACAATTTACAATTGCAAAGATATGGAATCAACATAAGTACCCATTAATTCATGAGTAGATAAAGGAAATGTAATACACACACACACACACACACACACACACACACAATGGAGTACTACTCAACCATAAAAAGGAATAAAATGCCATTTGCAGCAATTTGGATGAAACTGGAGAACATTATTCTAAATGAAGTATCTCAGGATGGAAAAACAAACACTATATTTTCTAACTAATGAGTGGGAGCCAACAATGGGCACACGTGGTCATAAAGTAGCGTAAAGCACACTGGAAACTAAGAAGTATGGAGGATGGGAGGGGGTTGAGAGGTAAAAACTTACAGGCACACAAAAAACCCTGACTTCAACATTATATAATTCATCCATGTAACAAAAACACTTGTACCCCCTTGATATTTTGAAATAATAATTTAAGAAGATTAAATCTTGAGCTTCTAGAACAAACCTTGAGCATGGAATTAATTGTGAAGTACTTCTAAGGAGAATGATATACTTTTTTATAGTGCCCATATACCTATTCACTTTTAGTAAGCACCACTTGATTTTGATTTGTCTCCATGTGTACCAGCATTGTTTCTCCAAGAACATTATTTATTGATTCAACAAATAGTTATTGGACACTAATTTTATGACATACATACTAGGCAATCATAATACAAAGATGGATAACATGTTGTTCTTGCTCTCAAGGAACTCAGTGTAGTAGAGAAGCCAGACATAAATATTTATTTATAATAAAGTCATATAGTTACAGATATAGATAAATAAAGCACTTCTGGAGCACAGAAAAAGAAATCCACATCCATAGCTTATGTTTTAACTTGGCAACTATCATTGGGGAACTCATAATATTTCAGGCACTGTTCTAGGGATCACATAGTAGAAAGAACCTTAAAACAACATTTGATATCCAGCTCTACTCTTTCCTTGCTGAAAAATCATAGGGAAATAATTTCCTCTTTCTGAGAGTGCTTTTCATCATCTATACAACAGGAATAATGACATCTAATTTTAAGTTGATTATGAAGATAAACTATTAATAAATGGTTAGAATCTATGAAAACTATAAAACCTTAGAGAAACATAAATTATTATATTTTTAGTGTAACCGTTTTATCCTAATGCTGCATTCACACAAATATTGTGTCTGCTCTGCAGTGATCCTCAAGCTCCAACTTCATTCACAGCCCACTGAAGTCTTCCCTTTCTATTCTTATTCTTAGATATTGTTGCCCAGAACACAAAGTTTGGGGCAGGAGAATGGGTTTCGAAAAGCTTCCAAAATTGATTATCAGCTACACTGAAACATTTCTCCTCCATAACTTTGGTCTTGTTTGGGGCCTATGTCACTACCCTATGCTAGGTTGCTCCACATCTTGGGTAGGTAATTTGATTTAAGACACTTCATTGTCTGTCCTTTCCATTCAGACGCGGTTAAGGCTGCCTTCAGTCACTTCATCTGGTGGAGCTAACGTAATGGAAGCTGGCAGTGGTCACCTGTATGCCAATGACCTTCCTACGTGCCAAAAAATGTCTGTATTTATGACATTTATGTATGTATGATTCTGAGGATTTTTTTTTCCTAGAAGAGTGACAGAAGATCTGTCTGCAGTCATAGCACACAAGAAGTACCAGTAAATTAACACCACTCTTCTCCTCTGAAACAGCCCTCAATGCACCCCAGAAGTTGGTCTATAAACAAACAACACAGAGATCTTACCCCTTGAGAGAGAAGGAGAAAAATAAAAATCAATTCAATCAAGTGACAGTAACATTTTATATGATAAAGAGCTTTATATTGCCAAAATGCTTGATGTGGATTAATGATGTCAATATAAAACAGTTAAAGGTATAAGACATGTGTAGCTTTTGCAATGTCATTTGAATATTAAAACTGAAAAATGATCTCCATGGTTGGTGCCAGCCTTACTGTAATATAATCCACTATTATCATTCAGCTGTCATTTATTATGGGATTTTAATTTAATTTTAATATTATGTTTTATAGACTTTTATTGTTCTCTGTTTACTTAGTGGATCCAGCAATTATTTATAACAATAAAATTGTAGGCTTAAAAAAATAGCTCGTTGAATAACATTTAGGTAATGAATGGCAGAATGTTTTCTGTGTGTTATTCTTGGATCTGGGATAGAGGATCTGGATTAGGGGAAGAATTTACAATACTTCAGAAATAATGTTAAAGTTAGTGAAGCATGCTGAGATTGTGATTAACTTGCCTACATCTGGCTGAAATGATATATAACACAAGTTTATAAATGGTGAGGAAGCATAAATTAAATTTGGTGGGCATTTTTTCTTTAGAACAAAGTAGAAATTGTATGTAATAAATGTCTGAAATAGAATTTAGCAAGTAGTACAACATATTTCCAATCTGTATACATCTTCTGTGTTTGAGTGTGTGTGCGCACACACACATGGATGTATGCAAACATAACATAATATTAAAACCTTGGTCTGGAGTGAATGGGAAAGAATGAAACAGAATTATATATGCTATATTCCTCAATACATAAGGACATTTTAAAATATTAAAATAAAAATTTCCTGTATGTATCAATATCAAACAAGGAAGAGGAAAAGTATCAAAGGGAAAAAATATAGCTATTAATGAAAGAAACAAAAGATTCTGAAGCAACACTACTTGACTTCCTCCAGCCAAACAGTAGATGAATGGAGTTAACCTTGAGAGTTTTTACTAATGCATTCCTGTCTCGACGTTGATTGGAATGGAGGTGGGTGAGTTCTGAGTGAGCTGCTATGGGAAATGTGGGACAAAAACAGTGAATGTAGATGGTGCTGCATACTCTTACTACCAGGGAAGACACTGGAATAAATGGCTTCTGGTCATGGCATTTCTTAGACATGTTTAGGAATTGGGAAAGTGAGCCAGAACTTGTGACACTGATATGAGCCCTGACTGAATAGATTAAACTTAATGCATTTGTTTTATGTATGTGTGTGTGTCTGTGTGTGTGCGTGTGTGTATGCCTCTATAAAGAAATAGCACAGAAAGACTGGTGGGGCCATTACATTGCCCAGGAATTAGGATTTAAGCAGTTCTGTGGAAACACTGAACATGCCCCCTATAATTTTCAAAAGCAACATTCAGCCCAAACCAAACTCTTCCTTTCTATAACATATGCGCTTTTGAGACATATGGCTTAGGTTAAAGAAAATTGACTCAAGAGCAATACTCAACTCTAACACTATCCTGCTAAGAAAGATAAATTGCTTTCATTTAGTGATTCTTTTTAAAATTATCTTTTAAAGTGAAATCTTATTTTAAAATCTGTCTGTCTACTTGTTTCCATCCATCCACCCATCCATCCATGTGTGCATGCATGTACATAATCATCCTTCTCTACGTATAGACACACAGAGAATGTCTGTAATGATGTTCACCAAATGGTAACAGTAGATTTAGCCCAGAGATATATTTGTTTTCTATTGTATTATTCTGTGATTTATTTTATAATTTTAGAATTTATTCTTTACTGTGAAAAATAAAACCCCAAAAGTGAAGGGACAACTGGATCGTCTCGCTAAGTGTTACTGAGAAATAGAGTTTCTGAAAATAATTGCAAAAAGACTGCATTTCTAAACTTTTTAAAAGAGAGCAAGAGAGACTTGAATATTTTTAGCAGTAAACACAGTAGCAGCAAAAAAGCAAGAGTTTGAAAGTGAGATGAACAGAAAATTATACCTTGCTAAACTACTTCTAATATTTAGCTTTGCAAGTGTTATTCATTGCTTTGTTTCTCTCTCTTTTTATGTGATTTTCTTCTTTTGCCCTTATCAAGCTTCACTTCTGACACAAATGCAAACACAAAGGATTTGTGTTGAGATGGATATGTTGATTACACCCCTGCTGGTTTGTAGGATTCTGTTTGTGTGAATGTGCCTGTGTATGCATTCATGTGTGTATGTGTGTATGAGAAGAGAAGGGAGGGGCAGAAAAGACAAAACAAATCAAGACATTGTTTCAAGGGATTTGGTAACAATGAAGATTTACATTTATAAATCACTATCTGTCAATACAATTATAGGTCACAAGAAGGAAACCACCTAGGACACGTTAATTAACACTTGATTTAACTAGACTTCTTTATTAGCTGCTATTCTGCATCCCTCTCCATAGGCTCTAACAGCTGAGAAAGATGTTGATGTTAATGCTATCAGATTTTATAAGATCATTATTATTTCCATCATCTTGCTATTATGAACTGTGTAGACATTTATTTGTAGCATCAAAACTAGCCTCTAAAACAAAGTAAAGTTCAGTATTACTAATAATATCGCATGTCAGTGGATATTTCCATTTTAATGTGTATATACGGCTCTGCAAAATGCCTTCAGCCCGTTCTCCAAACCAATGCCCATAATCTTTACTTCTTTCAATAATCGTTTTTACATAGAGGACATCCACTTCAGCATGCTAGTTAAGTGCATATCATCAAAGTTAAATCATTAAATTTTAAACCATGTAAAATTGTCATGATGTGCCATTATATACTACAAGATTACTATTTATATTTCAAAGTCTGAAAAACAATTTTCTAAAAATTTCCAAAATACCTGTCAAAGGACATTAGTAAATGAAGTAAAGTTGTAATAATACACAACAGGTCTAAGGGTTTTTAATATTGAATTCTATAAAAGAATGATTTAAAGTATGATTGAAGACTTGAGTTGTACAACACCTATTTAACTTATCATTATTGTATGGGCTGATTCTAGACTTTCACATATTCCTTCAAGTATGCACATCAAAATATTAACCCATGCTGCTTTGGTAAACCCAAATTCTATGCCTTCTTAAGGAAAAACAATGTTTCCTGGGGTCTTAAATGCTGGTTGCAGCCAGTATTTTTCTTTGAATCTGTAGTGGAAAAAAATACAATTAATTGTTAGTTGTCACTTCTGATGAACTCAACTGTCAAGAAATTTCCAATAAGCAGTGAAAAGTTCCAAAAAATGTTTTTGTGAAAAATCTTTTGATCATTTACATTGCTTGAAATATTGTACTATAAGTCATCAGGCTGCTGAAAAATTGTCAGTGCCACAGTGTGATTGTATCAACAAACATAACTTTAGTACTGGAAGGAAAGTAAAGCTCCTCTCCAATCACATTATAGATGTTAGAATTTAGCTTAAATGATTTTGTTAAATTATATAGTTAGTGATTAGAGCATAGAAGAGCTCTAGTTCTCTCATACATTTTTCCATTCTGTTGTCTCTCAAATTTAAATTGTTTTTAAATCTTGAAAAATAAACAATAACATAAATTAAACTTGTAGACCTCCACTCTTTCATAGCTTCAAATGATTTATGATTCACTGACAAAAATAAATGGCAGAGCAAAGTTAGAACTTTGAGCTAATTGCATTATTTCATTTTTCTGAAAGAATTCTGATTTCAACTCAAAGGACAGGTTGAAGAGTAAAATAAATAGACCATGCAAATCATATAATTAATTGCTTACAAACAAAAAAAGGCAAACCATTTAAGGATTGGTTTTTACAGCCCTTTTGACTAAATCACATACGTTGATGGTATACTTCCAAATGCTGCTTCTAAGAAAAATTAAGACTCGAGACCATATAAAGCATGTTCTATTATGAAAAAAGTTTCTTATCTACCTTTGAAAATGACATTAGGCAATCTCAGTTTGCACTCCTTGTCAATTGCTTTGTGTTAATACTCTACAGTTCACATAATTGTGAAATGATCTGTAGAATATTAACTATTTTGCATTATGTTTGTATATAGTTTGCACATATTTCTATTAACATAAAAATCATTTATTAATTTTGAGACCTATTCTGAAAACAATACTTCATGTACAGTTGGAGAAATAAGTTGATTTTGTTGCTGGTTTGTTGTTTGTAAAGTCCAGATGCTTGGATATATTTTACCATTATTTTTTTTTCCTATACTGTGGGTAGTTATGCAAGACAGATAAAAATAATATTACATCAATGTGGACTTGATAGCAGAAATTGCAATTTCAGGGATTTTCTGAATGGATTGTCATGTCTTTCCATAAAATTGAGATTTTTTTTATTATTGTCATTTCGGTAAAACTTATTTGACATTACAATAAAAATAGAGTTCACATTTAATGATTATCATAGAACTGGGCTTTTCAAACCAATATACAGTACCTTTCAGGACAGAGTGAACTGGTAGTGTATGAGGACATCGATTCTCAGAATAAACACAGTGCTTCTTTCTGGGGTGTTAGGTTAAGTTGTGGTGATTTTGAAATATTTTTATATTGAAATTACATTGATATAGCATCTGTGTGTAAATATCTGCATGCTTTTTAAGATAAAACATATTTTTTGCTGTTAAGGCTGCTTAGGACAAGACTTAAGACAGCTACAGGTAAGCATTTATTCTCTCCTGTCACAAGAACAACTTTAATGGAAATATTTGAGGAGAACTGTAATATGATAATTCGAGAGTTTTAGTAGCCTTAGGGCATAAAGAAAGTTTTTCTCCCAACATTGACCACTAGAAAAACCTTGCATAGTAGAAGAATATTAAAAGTTGACATTGAAAAAATTTTCACGGATGATGGTCACATTTCTCCTAACTCCTACCTACATTTTTGTAAAAGTGGACATAGTATAAAACAGGGTAAAGTTACATCTGTGATATAAACTAGGAAAACCTGTTAGATATGCCATAATAACAACAGGATCGAAAGAAATATAAATGCTAGACTTTATCTCTCATCTTGTGAACTACTCATCTTGTGAGCATAGGTAGAAAAGAAGAATGAAAAGTACTGACACCTAGTAACTCATAGAGGGAAGGAGACTGATGAGTGCACAGTCACAGCTGAATGAAACTGCCCTGTGGCAGGAAAACCCTGCCAGGAGGAAGGACAGATATCACTGGGCCATGAAACCTGTCTGAATAGCCATGCCAGACAAAGGGAAGAGATTCGTTTTGCACAGAGGTGAAACCTTTTATTGTAACTGCCTGAAAATCTGTCATCTTCCATACTTCATATCAGTCATTCTGGAATGGAAAATATGGTACATCTCAATGCCAAGTGCAATGTTGGGAAAAGTGCCCAGGCCACACTTTAGCTCAGGGGAAAGCATGCTATGACTGATTAGCAATGTTTGCTGTTGGAACAAGAGCGGGAAATGACATCAAATGATCCATGGATTTTATGACTTTGACCTAAATTACTGGCATTCTAAACTGATTATCTAAATTTAAAATGATGTTTTTTCTTCTTTGTTTCTTTTGTTCGTTCTCTCATCGACATACCTTTTAGGTCACTTTGTATTCATTTTGAGATCTTTTAGGATTTTCCCTTTCTTGATAATGATTTTTTTTTATGTTCACTACATTGCAATGTAAATTTCTTTCTTATTACTATTTCAGTTACACTCATTAGGAAGAGTTAATTTAAGAATTGGGATATTCTTAATATCAGTATTTTACAACTTAAATCTGCTGCTTCTCTCTTCTCTCTATTCTTTGTATCTGGAAACTTTATTCAGTTTTTTTGAGCTTCTCATTCTATCCTCCATGCCTTTTAACTTCTCTTTCACATTCTGTTTTGTCTTTCTGTGCTACACTAGCAGGTCTCTATGTTCCATTTCCCACTACTCCAATTCTCTGTCAACCAGGGACACAGGAGTATAGAAAAGAGCTGTTAAAAATTTTTATTTCAGCAACAAATATTTCTCTCATTTTCAACAATTAAAGATATTGTACAATTTATACCTTGTCCTGGGAATAAGGCTTGTCTCTTAATTTCCTTTCAGTTCCTTTGCATATAGTGCACTTACATCACCACATATTCATGATGGAGAAGTTACACACACATGCATATGCACAGAAGTAATCCAAATGTACGAACTAAGGCAGATGAACTACATCTTCACATAACAATTCTAGAATTTTAGTTATCAAATATTTAATGTTGGGAATTTATCATTACTGGCATCAGGTCACCCTCCTCTCTATTTTACGTGTTAGGTTGTGTAAAATAACAGCAGATTCTTGAGGAAAACTGTCTTTTTTAAACAGTTGTCCATAAACAACATCTGCTTTGATTTTCTTTCTTTCTTTCTCTCTCTCTCTCTCTCCTGCATTTTCTCAACTTTCTGTTATGTGCCACCTTGTACAAAAGAATTAGCTTAAGTCAGAAAAAAATATAATGTCATGATGGGATAAAATTTGAATACACTCAGATGATGAGATGATGTGAATCCGTGGTCCACATGCTTTATTTGATCAGGCCACCAGGTTTGTCTCACACAAGATATTGATATTTTTTTCTTTAATTTTTAGTAAAATGAATTGGCAAGTTTTAAAAACTAAGAGTTCAAATTCATACATATTTATTTAAATATATCCTTAAAAAAATCAGAAAACCTGGCAGTCTGGGGCCCAATATTATACCAGACAAAAATGTGAGCATATTGAATAAGTATCCCATTTAGAGGAGACTCTTGGTTTCCAGTTCTTATTAGAATGTCTGCTTCACTTATTCACATCATATAACTTGCCCATGTAGCACTTGAGTTTGGGACCCCTCACGAGAATTCCCTGGGGAGGGTAGCAAGCTCTCTCTTTTTCTCCCTCTAAGATATCTCCCTAGGTTGGTTCATCTACTTCCATGGTTTTCCATTGCCACCAAAATTGAAACTGCCATCTTCTCTCACTTGATGTATTAGTTATGATGACTCCCAAAGCTCAGTGGCTTGACATAGCAAAGATTTATTTTTTGTTCTCACTAAATTGGCTCTAAATTCAGGCAACTCTGCCCCATGCCACGTATTCCTGATCCAGGATGCTTCAATGCTGTGGCTCCACCAACTTAATACTTCACTTTCTTCCTCAATCACTATGGTAAGAAAGAGATCACTGGGGGGTTTCAAATCAGAAATTAAATACATGAGCCTAGAAAGGATATATGCACCTCCATGAACAACACATTGCCCACAAATAGTCAACTGTAGAGTCTGAGAATTACAATTTTCCATGTATGGGCTCAGGAGAGGGAAAACAGATTGGTGAACAAAAATGATGCCTACATACCTGCAAAACTGCAGCATCTTCTAACTAGTCCCCTTTGGCTTCTTTTCCCTCTTCTACTATCTATTCTCCTCACAGACACCAGAATAACACTTGAAAAATGCACATTTTATTTCATAATCCCCAGCTTAAAATTTTTTTCAATGATTTCTCATAGCTCTTTGGATAAATTCCAGGACTTTAAACATTGCATTGTAAGACCTGCATGATTCATTTCATTTTACAACACTCTTCCCATGAATGCTATTTCCCAGCTACTCTGACCTTCCTTTCATTTCTGAAACATAGCAAGTTCATTCCAACTTGAGAACTGCTGCTCTTTCTATTGGTATATTTTTCTAACACCACCCTTCACTCAGTATGTGAGACATTTGATTTTATTGTTTTCTTTTATGCTTTTTAAAATGGTTCAGTAAACATTATCATGTATTCAGCTATTTCTATATTTCTGCAATTTTCTGAAATTCAAATTTCAAATTAAAAATAATATTTTAAGATTATGTACATCTATGTTTTAATTACTTTTTTTTTTTTTTTTGAGACAGAGTCTCACTCTGTTGCCCAGGCTAGAGTGAGTGCCGTGGCATCAGCCTAGCTCACAGCAACCTCAAACTCCTGAGCTCAAGCGATCCTCCTGTCTCAGCCTCCCAAGTAGCTGGGACTACAGGCATGCGCCACCATGCCCGGCTAATTTTTTCTATATATATTTTTAGCTGTCCATATAATTTCTTTCTACTTTTAGTAGAGATGGGGTCTCGCTCTTGCTCAGGCTGGTCTCGAACTCCTGAGCTCAAACGATCCGCGCACCTCGGCCTCCCAGAGTGCTAGGATTACAGGCGTGAGCCACCGCGCCCGGCCCTTAATTACTTTTAATAAGAACTCTAAAACTTACACGCCAACCTGTAGTTACATTTGCATTACATTAATTCATTCACTAATTTACTCTGAATAAACAGGCAATAATATTTATTGCACACCCATTATATAGCCCTGTGAAAAATGAGAGTTATCACCAAAAATAATAAAAAGTTTGCTAATTTGAAAAAAGTAAAAAAATATCTTATTTGGGTTTATAATTTTCTTTGACTCTTTGTGGGTCACAATATTTATATTTAGTCATACACTTAGCAGCCACTTGTTTGTATACTTTTCATATCCCTGCCACTTCTATGTTGAAACTTTGAATTTTTTATTGAAGTAAATGAGGGCTGGGAATGAATTGTTTTCTTTCTCTTCCTATTCTGTAAATAAAATTTTGTTGGAACATAGCCATACTTAATCATTTATGGATTGTCTATGATTGTCTATGATAGCTCTTGTGCTACAATGACAAAGTTCAGTAGTAAGGAGACCATATGGCTCAAAAAGCCTAAAATATTTACTATTTGGCCGTTTCAGAAAGAGTTTGCTAAGCTGTGCTGATTAAAAGTGTAGATTAAAAGTATAAGTAAAAATTAAAATTCAAAGCAAGAATATTTAACATTCTTCTGTCCATTTCTCAATAAAGCTTCTCATTGCCTGTGGGAACCAGGTAAATTGGTCTTGGGAATTTTAGAAAATATCAGGATAGTTAAATTATATTAATATTTAGTTCTTTTCTTCCCACATTTTTATTTATTTTTCCATCCAGCTTTATTGAAATATAATTGAAAAATAAACATTTTATATATTTACGGTGGATGGTGATTTTTTTATATATGAATACATTGTGAAATGATTGCCACAATCATCAATTTAACATATTTGCCACCTTATAAACTTACCATTTTTTCATGTGTGTGTGATGAGAACATTTAAGATCTTGGTAAATTTCAAGTAAACAGTACAGTGTTAACTATAGTCATTATGCTGTACATAAGCTCTCCAGAATTATTCATCCTGCATAACTGAAGTTTTGTACCCTTCAATCAACATCTCCCCATTTCCCTCATACTCCATCCATTGACAGCCATCATTCTACTCTGCTTCCGTGAATGGGGCATTTTTAGATTCCACATATAAGTAAAATTATGCAATATTTATCTTTCTGCACTCAGCTTATTTCACTTAGTATAGTGTCTTCTGGGTTTACTCATGTTGTAGCAAATGACAAGATTTCTTTCTTTATTAAGGCTGAATAATATTCCTGTGTGTCTGTGTGTGTGTGTATGTGTGTATCACATTTTCTTTATTCTTTCATCTTTTGTTGGACACTTAGATTGATTCCATTTCTTGGCTATTATGAATAATGCTGCAGTGATATATTTAGCTTTGGTTTTAAATCAACATAAACCCTCAGGAGATATTTCAAATATAATACAGGAAAAATAGTTTTCTATAAATAGAATGCAAAAAATGATTAGTTCCATATATTGTTCTGCTGTTAAACGTAGTTCTTATAGATAATAATTTTGTTAGTTATTTTGAGGATGCTTGTATAAAGATTCTCTTTAACGTCTCACAGTTAAGTAGAAAAATTACGAGCAAAGTCAAGAAACAGTAATTACTATTTGTCTGAATTCTCCATTTTCAACAAGGCGATGATCCTTAAGACAACACAATTCCTTCATATATGTGCATATTTATTTAAAGGAATTTTCTATAATTAATTTTTCAAAATAGAAAAGAAAACAATTAAACAGAATTTGAGATTGTCATTTACTAATATCATCTCTGAGGAGCTAAAAAGGATGAGAGTGGTTCATCCTACAATGAATAATAAAATGAATGACTCTTCATAATCAGTGACTTAGCAGAGAGTAGCTATCACCCAGTGAGGTCGAGAATGCTTGGTTGGAAGTTATCATGGACAGGTACTTGGAAATTGTTGAGTTTATGCTCATAGTAGCAATTCTTCACAGTTACCATACTAAAAATACTGTTTGGTGCCAAGTGTTCTATTTCTTTCCCTCTTATATTCATGAATTCACCCATTTAGCAAATATTTATTATATTCTTAGTAAAGAGCTAGGCACTATTGTAGGCATTGTGGATGCAAGAAATACAGAGCAAAATCAGAGATAAAAAGGAGAGAATTTGGTAAAACCTAACTTTTATCTCTTAATCCAACCTTGCATTTAGTTACATTTCCTACTTTTATTATAGTATTCAACATTTATTTTTACATTGACACACAGTTATTTTTATGCATAATAGCAATATTCTTGAGACATGTTTTTGAATCTTGCTGCTTGCCTGGTTAAACAATGTCAAGGATTTCATTTTCCTGGTGCATGTTTTGACATTTTTTTTTTTTTTTTTTTTTTTTGGTTCTCCTCTAGAGTGACCTGTCTCTGCTGAGCCTGCTACAATGCCTTGCTTGGAGAATACAAGAGATAAAGTGTCCAAGACAAAGTACATGAGAGCAACTGAGCATGTGGTTAGCCGGGAGCTACGTTTTACCTTATGTAGCTTTTTCTATCTCTTCCTCCCTATACTAAGGACAAAGCTACGAATTCCTCTCTAATTAGATTATTTGTTGTAAGTTGTCCAAGGCTCTCTACTTGTGTTCACAATAACCTAACTTTAATGTCCAACATATTACAAAGTTCCCTTCTTTCTTTTCTTTGAATTTCCATATCACCTTTATGAAATACAATCTTATTACATCTACCATAATAGGTAATGAGCATTAGAAATATCCTTTTTTTCCCTACATAATTTCATGCATGGTTATAATTAACACAGTAAATGTTGCTTATGTTGTCATAGGCTGAATATTTATTTTTAAAAGTTTTCATACAACCACTTCAATATGGTTGATTTTACTAGAATGTGGGAGCATCTATTTTTTTCTGTGTGGGCCGATTAGCATAAGGAAGACAGGACATTTATCTCAGAGATGCTTTTTTATGCACTACATTTTATTCATATGAGCTAGCACTCTTAAATTGTGTGCCTTACTCAAGGGTCACTATAAAATGCTTCATGTAAAATTACAAAAGCACTTTTAGGATCCTCTAGATTGATTGAATCATAAATATACAAGGAAACTCAGTTCATAAAACATCACTGTACTGTTAAGTTGAATCCATAAGGATTCAAACTCTAATTGTATTTTTACCACTAGGTCTTTCCATGATAACCAAATGTAATTCCAAATAGTTTCTGAGAGAACACAAGATGTTTCAGCACTGTAGAAGAAATAAAACATGTAATACAAATGTTTAATTAGTATAATATAGCATGGTTATTACAAAGTATTTAAAATTTATTTTTTATGGTTCTATAGAATGTATGCTCTATTTTGATTCTCTCTCTCTCTCACACACACACACACACAAAAAAAAAAAAAAACACAAGATACCTAGAAGGTAGACCAGGAAGGTGTTCAGAAATATTAAAGTATTTTCCCCCCCAAAATGGAATTAGTATCAAAGCCTGATTACTCCTAATATAGGACCCTCTTTAATATATGAAACTTCTATTAAATTCTGTTATGATGCAATGGTAATTTATAAATCATATAATATCATAAAATAAATATATCATAATGCAATTTAATTATATCATGTAATGACTCAGACTATTTGAAGATTAATACTCCTGCAGCTGGGAAAGAAAAGCTTTCCATCACTCAGAAAGTTGGGATGCTAGTGAAGTGATGGAAAACACCATGGAGCTTTTAAATCTCTTCCTATGAACTAAAGGGAGCGGATGAACATCTCTGCCTCTGTGAAAGCAAGGGAAAATAATAGCTGGATAGTTTAGGACAGGTTGTGCCCATTTTTTACAACTTTCAGGAGAAAAGAAAGGATTGCTTGTTTTTTAGCTAGAAAAACTGGTCTCTAACATAGCTTTCAGGTAGTTAAAAAATACTACTACCATTTCTATCTGGCATTTCCAGCATTGGTATACCCAATGATCTCCCCAGTAACTGATCCCAAAGAGCACAACACCAGTCTACTGTGTGAATTGGATTGGCAAATCACAAGTTATGTGAAAGCATATCAATGAACATATTTCTAATATATGTAGTATATCTGGTATATCCAATGTTCACCAATTTTATAAGAATGCTAGATATTTTTGCATTAGGAATACAATCTCAGAAAGTGGATTTTGTTGTTATAGTTTTATGTCCATCATTTTTTAGTTTTAATATTAATATCAGTGACTGCTAAAAATAAGGGAGAGTTGCAGTGATTCTAGCCTTATATTGAAAGAGGCTAAGTGAAATTCATTCCATAGAACAATCAAATCCATTTACAAAATCCCCCAAACCACAGGTTTATGAACAAAGAAGAGGATGTTAGTTCAATATATCAAAATAGGTGACATATATAGGCATCCAAATAAATTGAAGATATATTTTACATGCTGCTACATAGTATAGATGGGATAAGGGATATAAGCTTACAATATTTTTCTCAAAATGATGATAAATGAGAGAAGATTATTCTTGGAATCTTTCTATACCATACGAACAAAAACATCATCTTCTTGATTGATACATTGAATTTTCTACCATGATTATAATGATTGATCCCTACCAGTTTATTGTTCCCCAGAAAGTATGTTTGGTAGCCTGAAACAATAAAACACAGAACCACATGCATACACACACACACACACACACACACATACACACACACACACACACCCATTCTATAATCCTACATACTGCAGATCAAATTAGTAAGAGTTTGATGAGAATTGTTACTCGGCAAAGTACGAATATTTCCATATAACTAAAGTACACAGATATCATGAAGTCTATATAGTTTACATTCAATATGTCAACTAGAGAATGGCACATTTTGGGTTCAAAACTTAAAGAGTACAAATGTTAAAAACAAACATGTATTTTAGTATGTAGTTATCTTCATCAACTAAATACATTTATTTTAAATACTTTAAAGTAAAAGTAATGGAATGTGTACAAACCACAGTGCAAATCTGTGAGATGGTAAAAAACAATATGTTTAAAGTCTTGTCATAGTAATGTTCCCATTGATCAATTCCCAAGTTTATTGTGATGGAGAAACACTTAGGAAGACTATCAAATTTCTAACTCTGATACCCAGAGTTAGTGTCTCAATCTACAATGAAGCTCAGCAACAGGAATCTCAAGTGATTCTGGCATAATTGCTCCACAGATCAAACTATGATAAAAAAGAGAAAAACTGCCACAGGTAATGTACCTTCATGGAAAATATTTATTTCAGTAAGTAAAAATGAATTAGGTCTTAATATTCAACTAGATTTTTCTTTTATTTTTGAGAGAAATAAGAATAGGGTCTGTGTTGGGTATCTACCTTCAATCAAGACAGGTTCAACTAAGTATTAATAGTATCCTGACCCTACTGTAAGGATCTAGTTGTCATGATCACCTAAAAGAATAAGGACCAAATTTACAGAAGTAACACAGAGGAAAGCAGTTATTTGTGCCTCATCCCCAAAAAGGAAGAAATCAGAAAATGTACAAATAAAGAAACAGAAAAAACAAAATGAAATAATAACAAACAAGCAAAAGCAAGATTTTTATACTTAAAACCAGAAGCCAACCAGTGGAAAGAGGAACAATTCTATGTACCTGTCCAGTGCACTAACGGTCCCTATTCAAAACCAGAACACAGATAAAATGCTTTTCTGGAAGCCAGACTGGCAAGTTATAAGTCCTCTGAAACAATTTCAAAGGAACATTTTCAAAAAGTATAAGAATACCAGAATCAACTTTTTTTGGTCTACCTCAGCTTGATCAAACAGATTCTTAACTTGAGCCTAAGTTCTATTGGCCCTACAATCAGGCATGGCTAGACATGAGTGGAGGGTCTGAGTCATGTCTCCAGTTGTGTGATGTGATGTCTTCCATGGGAAGAACTCATCCAAAGAGAGGGGGTAGTCAAGCCTCAGAAGCTTAAGCCAAGACAACAGCTCAATGCGGGATGAGAAGATACATTGAGTACCCTGAGTATGTTGTTGAGTCAGGTAATAATAAGTGGAGCTCCCATGCAATTCATCCAATGAAGCTCATTTATTCATGAATATTTTACTGCACAAAATTGTGTCAGGCACAATTCTTGGTTATTAATTTAGATCCACTTACTTTTGGAGTAAAATTATTTGCAATAGTAACACTACTACAGAGGATAATAAAATTAGATTTATGAAATATTTTACTTATTTACCTTTGCTTTTTGTGTACCAACCCTTCTTCTTTCTATCCTTAATTTTATCCTTGCTGATGAACATCCATTAGTTGTTTATTCAGTGAGGATCTGTGAGTAATAAATTCCAATAGTCTTTGTAAATCTGAAAATTCATGCTTTCTTTCAATAAAAGTTTAGTTTATTATAGAATTCTGGGTTGACTCATTATCTCTTCAGACATCTCTGGCTTCTGTTACTCATGATAAGCCTGCAGTTAGTCATAGATTTTGCTTTTAAGGGACTCTGTTTCCCTCCTTGTAATTGTATGTGTGTATATAAATAATATATATATATATACTAATTATAGTAATATATTAATATCAATATGCTACTTATTACACACACATATAATATGTACATCAATGTATTCAGCCAAGGGTTTGGTTTTATTTCCCCTGATTGGGATTAGAGATGATTTTTCAATCTGAGGGTTCATATATTTTCTCTATTATAAAATAATTTCAGCCATTATATTATTCAATTGTGCCTATTTCCCATTCCATCCCTCTTTCTGAAAGTCCTATTAAATGCAGGTTGGAGCTTCTCCTTATAGATACGTTATGTTATATTCTGGTGATTTCTTCAGATCTTTGTGAGTACTAAGTCTTTCTTCTGTAAAGGTCATTCACTCTTTTACATGTCTAACTTTTTTTAATGACTATGTTTTCCATTTCTAAAATTTCAATTGATTTTTTCCCAAATCTACCTGTTTTTTTCAAGACCATCATATTTTTGTAAAATTGATCCATTTTTATTTAAACAGACTTATTTTGAGATCTGTTATCTGTTTTCCTGTATCTATGAACTCTGTCATTATGAATTTTTCCTTTACTGTTTTGCAATTATTAATCATGATCTTATCATCAGCAGTCATTTATTTCATGGGAATATCATAAACTCTAGGTAATATAGGTGTTTGGGGGACGAGTTTTATGTTTGATTCTGCTGAAGTAGTATCAAACTTTGGAAACAGCGCCCATGTTCAGCTGAGGCTTAAGGTTCTGTCTGCTTAGAGGTGAATCTACCTCAGTTCAGTTTACAATATTAACTGAGGTCTCTTACCTATGTTTATCTTTTTCACTATATCATGAACTCTCATTATAGAAAGAATTATCTTTGCCAATTTTTCTTTTCTGTTTTTGTCTTATAAATCATAGATACTAAATATGTATAATTTTTCAACTATATCGATAACTGAACAACTAAACATCATCCAACCTACATACAAAAGAAATTAATTTCACGAAACTAAAGAAGTTATAAGAACTCATGGTTTATGTTGTAAATCCTATCCACTAAATAATATTCAAACAAATAAATTTAAAATAGAAGTCTAATTCCTCTAATATTTTTAATCTGATTGTTTTTTCATGCAAGTAGAGAAAATACGACAAAATATGCTTGCATAAAAGCCTCAAAGTTAAGCTATTTGTCAGGTATAATGGTTTTGTTCTCCCAAGCTCTCATGCAAATATTTGTTTCCCAAGAAAGCCATTACAACATACTACTTCTCTCTAATAGCAAAATGATAAGCTTATATTGATGAAAAATAAAATTCCTAAAGGAGCAGGTACATTCTAAGTACATTAATTATAAAAACAGCTTTAAATGTTAATCTATGTACAAAACAATATCCAAAAATGAGCCTCCTGTTACATTTGCCCTACAGTGAAATAATACAAGATGTTAGGAGGAAATCAAGCTGTTGGTAATCAGGCCCAGAATAAAGGCTTACATTCCACAGTTCGGGTCATCAAAGAACACCTGCCATAAAATAAAGAACAAAGATATATCATTACAATATTTTATGTTTGCCCATAGAAAATGCATAAATGTATAGGCAGATTTTCAACCTAGTAATAGAAACTTCGCAGAAATTCTTTACACAAAATCCATAAAAATGAAACATTAAAATAATAGACATTTTCATCACAATAATTTCAGAGCAATTAGAAAATAGAATTGTATTATATTGGCACCTAGAATTTTAAAATAAGCAGGGTCTATTTTAGACCCAGTTTAAGGGAGTTTACAAAATTACCAGACAGTCTCATATAGAATGGTTATTATTTGGGCTCCACAGATGATTTAATCTGAGACATAAATATATCTTCTTTAAAGAAAATAGTTAGACATTATATTCTTAATTATTCTGGAGTATTTATTCAGTAGAGTATTTCCTTTAATATAAAGAGAATGACAATCTCTCAAATTCATTCTCTCTCTCTCTCTCCCCCGTCCTACCTCCTTCTCTATCATTTCTTTATGTAACTTTAAAGAATTCCTCTAAGAAATAAACAGAATGGATTTGCATAAATCCTGGAACAATTTCACATCCAGATAAAATAAATAAATGCCCATTGTGCCATAGCTCAGGTTCTTGGATGTGTTTATCATCATTCAATCCCCTCCCCACCACTCAGGGCGGGGCAATTCTCCAGGTGCCTTTGGACAGACCCAGTTCTTTCCTCTTTCTTGCTGTAGTTCTCAAAAATAACTGTAGAATGTGCTGGGAAGGCCACACCGTGAGACAAGGAGGGAGTCACCAGAACAGCCTAGCCTTCAGTGCTTTAGGCCAGCATGTCCTCTTGCCCCATGGTTCAAAGCCCAGGGCAGGCTGCTTTCTTAGGTCCCTTAGCTACAATGTAAGTGGGGTATGTACAGACAAGACTCCATCTGCCCTGGGAAGCATTCCTGATCCTTCGGGGACTGGATTATAATAAATCCTAGGCTTTTGTTGTCCCTTGTTGCCCATCTGTTAGTAATAAATCCACTTCCTATAACTTATTGGGTATGGGTATTCTCTCTTGCTGAACTGTAACCAGTGCATAGTGAACCTGCTTTGCAAAACTGGCACAGAGATCAGGGTCTAGTTTGACTGACCATGGTTTACTGGTGCCCCAAACCAGGGACTTGTGATTGACAGCCTCTGCACCCTAAGTCTGAAGTCTTCACCGTGGGCCCCGTAGGGGGGCCATTACCCCTCCTGCTTCACCAATAAGCCATGGTTAGGAATCACCCTGTCACTATGTAACAGCCCAGTTTGTCTGGTAAAAAAGGCCTTTGGGCATGGAGACTAATAATGGACTGAATGCAGGCCACTTGGGTGAGAAGCCAAAGAAATATTTCAGATACCACTGAGCAAAAATTGTTGGCTCTGGCAATACTTACTAATGAAAAGGAAGCCCAATAGCTGGTAGGTCTCTTTTGATACTGGATATAGCATGTTTGCTACATGGGGGTTCTTTGGACCCCCTTAGTCAAAGTGGACAACACATCTAACAATTTTAAGTACGGCGATAAATGCTGAGCTTGGTGGGACTTAGTAGCAGTGACCTTTGAGAAATTTCACTTTTGCCCTCAGTTTTCTCATTTATATAATGCTACTCATAGTAATGTTGGGTACATTGAATTAAAATAATGATTGAGAGATAGAAAGAGAGAGAAACCATTTCACCTAATGTGTCATCCAGAGAAATCACACAAAGCTTTTATATCTTTATTATTTTTCTTACAATTATTATTGCTGTTGCCATATTTGTTTGTATTAGTATGTGATAAAGACTGGACTTGCAGATCCAGCATAACAAATTATTCAAATAACAAATTATTTTATAGAGAAGTTTCAATTTAAATGCATGTATGTTTCATAAGGAAAATAACACATTAACAAATATTAATTTTTCTATAACCTAGACTAAGTAAATTCTTTGAACTGTAGTTAGATGATTATTCATTTGTTTGGTGATTCAACAAATATCTACTAAAATGTATTATGTTCCAGGTTTTGTTTGGATGCTATCAACACAGAGGAGACCAAAACAGACTGAGCAACTGAGCAATATTATCATAGAACTAATATTATTGGAGGAGAAGAGTGAGTAAACAAAAATATATTATAAATATATACATACTTATGTATAAGCATATACATATATTTATTATATATAATGTACATATATAAAGTCAGGTAGTGATGGATGTTATAATGTGTAGAAAATATAGTGGGTAAATATATAGATGATATATATATCATCTCTATATATTATATCATATATAATATTTATATATCATCTATATAAAGATGATATAGGGAAGTTAGGAAAGGAATTAGTTTAAATAGTGTGACCAAAGGAATTCGCCCTGTGGAGGTAATATTTGAAACATGGTCCAGATGAAATGAGAGAGGAGGCCATGAGAGTACTATGTGGGCAAGCATTTCACAGAGTGTGATAACCAGGTAGAAGCCCTGAACATCGCTTGTATTGGGCATGTTTGTTCATGCTACTGTCTTAGCAACTTGCCTGAAGTTGTTCAGCATGGTTTCCATAAGGTTGTCATGTAACATCTGGCACATACTCGACACTCAGCACATAATAGTTACTATTGTGAAATGATGTGTGAAAGGCCAGAGAGCTGTAGATTTTGGGTGGACAAGAATACCTGGAGAGAGAAATAATCTGGTAGAAAAGCAGTTGAGGGCCCTGAAAATCTGAGGAAGTGTCACGGGGAAAGAATAGGCTATTATAGAGGGAACAAAGAAAGCCCAGATACAAAAGCTAATCATTTTCCTATCTTGCCAAACAGACGGAGTAGAAATTTCCAGGTTCCCTGATGATTTTAGGATTAAGCCTATCATGTCTTCCCCAAATCAACTTCCACCACTCCCAGGCCAGCCTCCCAACAAAATCTTGGATGTATGTAACATGTTAAAAATGCGAGTGTATTTAATATTAGTGTATACAGGTTTAAATTGAAAAACATTTTCCTTTACTTTTGTAATTCTCTTTTGTTGTATTTTTAAGCATTTGTAAATTAATCTAGAGTAAATCTCAACAGCTATTTGTAGGAAGAAACAGTGAAAAAAATCAGGAAATATGAGGGTTGAATAGATTGAAAGAGTTCTAGTACCTGCAAAATAGAACATTAATAAGCTCATTTTTGTTCAAAAGATATGTGTTGAACACTTAAATGTACAAAGTACTTTCTGACAACTGGAGAAGCAGGAGGAGGAGAGAAAAAAACATAATTTTGTACAAAATGACAAAGTATAAAAACAACATAAAATGGACGATAGCAGCAGCATCATTGAAAAGGAGGAGAGGCGTCCAAGATCTATACACATTTGACAAAAATAATATAAGTAAAAGAAGAACACGTCTTTCAGAGAAAAATGTGAAACAAAGGTAGAAAAAGAGGCTGGGTTACAGGCCAGGTGCGGTGGCCTGTAATGCTAGCACTTTGAGGGCTAAGACTGGAGATTGCTTGACCTCAGGAGTTTGAGACCAGCCTGAGCAAGAGCAAGAGCATGACCCCATCTCTACTAAAAACAGAAAAATTAGCTGGGCATTGTGGCACATGCCTGTACTCCCAGCTACTCAGGTGGTTGAGGCAAGAAGATCACTTGAGCAGAGGAGTTTGAGGTTGCAGTGAGCTATGATGACACCACTGCACTCTCTACCTGGGGCGATGGAAAAAGACTCTGTCTCAAAAAAAAAAAAAAAAGAAAAAAAGAAAGAAAAGAGGGGAAAGAATCAAAAGGCAAATTCCATAACTGACACTCTGTCAACTACTGTCTAAGGGACTGAAAGTCTTGGCCAAGGTCTTCAGTAGTACAGCTGCACTGGTGAAACCATGACTCCCTTAAATTGCTGCTAATAACACCTATGATGGTGCCTCCTACCTCCTATTACTCAGTGATAATTAAGCTACTTTCTGACTATAATTTGGCTGATGGCATAGGTTTGCCAATAAGTACAGAATATAATGGTCTTTTAATGTGAGCATACCATTCACGTGATTTTTATATTTCCCATTTATAGTTCTCATTAATAAGTTGCCATTCTGTTTTTAATCATTCTCTGAGATTGAATCATGTGACTCTATCCTGAAAGACATTACAATTCTCCCATATACCAGAATATCTGGATATACAATATTGAGAACCATATCAGGAATCTAAGCAAATTTACCAAGAAAATGTGAGTTTTTGTAGACAGCCAGCTGGCCTCTCCAAGAGACTCTCTACTTCTTTGGAATTCTTTCTTTCAATACTTCTCCAGATTTTTTTTTTCCACCCTTTTGCCTAATTTTGTCAAAACTATTTTCAATATTTGCAATTTGAAATCTCAATGACCATTGCAGACCTTTAAAATAATTTTAAAACTACTCACCTTCCCTGAAACTCCCTTCCCTGGAACCTCTGGCAAGAATAATATTTTATTGTTTTTAGTTCTCATAATACTTTGTATCTGTGTGTGTATGTATATGTGTATACATGTATGTATAGCCAAGTCTTATTTTCTTTCTTGCATATTTATATGTGTTGTACATTTCTTCTTTTCCTAAGTGATTGTAAATTACTTGAAAAGAACCATGGATGTTATTATTACATGCTGTCTGAGAACTTTTGGGAATCTATTTTCAAAACCTGGAAAATTTTGAATTAAATATCTTTAATGCAGCAAAGGCTCTCTGAGCATTGCCTATAAGCACATGGAGTTAACTGTCAAATAATTACACATTTTCATTCTGGTACTGTCTCTCACAGGAAAAAAATATGTTCGCTCTTCATATTCTTTTGTGTCAAATAATAATATATTGTTTTAAAGAGACAAATTATTCTTTAGTAGGAACGATTTATCTAGAAAGGATGACAAAGAATTTCTTCCATATATTATAGAAGGCAGGGAGCATTTCCCCTCAGGCTGCTTGCTATCTGACTGTCCTTTGCTACAATATTTGCATGGCACAGAAGTACAGACAGTATTGCAGGCAAGTATTAATAGTTAAAGGAGGTTTCTTCAGGTCAGACTTGACCTTGTTTGTTTTAACTCCAGAAAACTATTAATACCACTTCACAGAACAAGAAGATGATGTCAATGAGCAAGTTCCATTCTCCTATATTGCTGTTAGATTCTGTAGGGAAAGTACATAATTAATTCTCCGAAACTCCTTTTGAGGTGTTTTAGCCCAGTTTTACAGGTAAAGTCTAGCACAAAGAGAGAAACTGAATGGTCTAAGGCCACATTAAGAGTCTGCCGCAGAACTGTCATTAGAACTCGTGAGCATCTCCCAACAAGCCTGTGCTCAAAGCAGGAGTCCCTGTCAGCTCCAATCGTTGTAGAGTGACACTATTAACTACAAAGAGTACTTTTAACTAAAGGGATTTCTAGGGTAAAACTAGCATATAAGTCTAAGGAAAACCACATTTACTAGTGAGAAGGAAAACATAAATGATGTATACAGTTAACATTTTAAAATTCTTTCAGAATTGCTTTTAAGAGAATTTTGTCGTATTAAAGTCACAAAAAAAGATACGTACATTTTTGCATCACGAAATGAGCCAGCACTGTATATGTTCCATGTTATAATTATAAGTTATGTGCAGGAGTCCCAGCTTGAGCCTAAGTATTAAAGATAGTCTAACAACCAGTGGGATGGGCCTAAGAGAAGAGCCTGAGGAGCTTTCTGGAACATCCTACCCTAAGCATAAACAGAGCCAGCCATAGGGAGCTAGACCCATTTCCATATAGCCAGCTTTCTCATTAAAGAGCTGGTGCTTCTGGAATATTAACTCTTCTGATGTGCCTTCTATCCCAGTGCCTATTAGTTCTCTGAAGATACAGATAAACAGTTAAAAAGGCAAAAGCAATTTCACTGAAAGAATTATAACCTGGCTTCCGTTCTGCTCTAACATGGTGTAACTCAGAGGATAGCATAGTGTTCTCTCCCAGTTCCCTCCAAACTGCCTTGTTCATTTGGCACTAAGACTCTTGTACACAAACAGAGGCATTTGGCAGAGCGACTGCAGCTCATGGTAGGCGTACCCGGTACCCAGGAGTAGGTACCCAGCAAAGCAGAAATACATTCGTAGAGGCCCAAATGGAGAACGTAAAGATGAGTAGAGTAGTGCCAATGCCCAGAGGGAGACAGCAGCAGTGGTGGTGGCTGTCAGTGGGAACAGACTTGTTTGCAAGAAAATGTGAGACACTCTCTGAAATACCAGGCAGGGAACTTTGGTGAGCTCTTAACGTTTTTCCATCTGCTCTAGGGGTATACTGCCAGTGTGATTCGTTTTCTACTCACAGGCTGGTGTAACTTAGCAATACAAGCTAAAGGTAGATTCACTGAAATACTGCTGGTTTCTATATACCTATTCTGTGTTATTTGGAAGTCAACTGGTTTTTATGTATGTGATAGTCACAACTTCTGACTTTAACCTTAACAGTTTATGTTATACAATATATCCTTAGCATGACTAATTATAGATCCAGATAAAATTGTCTTATAAAAGATATACAGAATCTAATGAGATATAAATTTAATGTCTATAATAGTTATGCTTCTGAATCCAGGAAAAGTAAATATATGCATATATAATACACACACACACACACACACACACACATTATACAACTCTGCCAAAAAGATCAAAGAGATAGAACAGAATTATAGAGGGATATAAGGATTCCAATGAAATGATATTAAGGGTTCTCTAAAGGCAGGTGGGAAAATATTTTAAATATCTCAAGAAAGCCAAAAACTTCAGGAAAACCCACCTGAACACTTACTACAGTTATATACAAATTTAAAAGTGCTTAAAGGACTATGCAAGTAAATAGCATTAGTAGAAAAGGCTGATGATGTGACTTAAACCCAGGAATGTGGGCTGAAGAACCCCAGCTTCTTAAATTTAGGAAGTCCCTTTTGATGCTGCTAACATAGGACTTGATATGTTCTATAGATATCAAGAACAAAGACTCAATACTGGGCCCATGTCAGGAGACTTCCTGGTGAATAGAAACCTCAGAACACCAACTTGCTCTAAAAGATGTAACAACTCAAAACCCATCTTTATTTATATTTTTGCATGATAGAAAGTTTACCCATTTTATATGTTGAAAGCATTGTTACACATTCTGCGTTAGAATGTTAAACAAAAGGGTCTATGCCCTCATGTAGCTTATAATCTAGAGAGAGGATGTAATCAATCATATACATTATATGTATATATGTAAAATTATGTTGTATTTCATCAACTCCAAAATGTCATCGATTTTATAACAAGATGCGTTATTTTGTATCATTAAGAAAGTAGAAAAAAACCTACTGATACTAGAACTTTGTTGTAATGCTTTCTTATAATATACATTTTTTATTTTTTGAAAACAAAGGTTGCCCAGTTCCAGAGTCTGCAATCTGAGTCTGAAAATACCACTGCTTATTTCTGGGTGGTCTTGAGTGAGTTAGTTAACTACTCCATGGCTCAGTTTCCTCATCTGACATATGGAGAAAAATATTGGTACCTAGCTCACATGATTGTTGTAAGGGTAAGCATTTGTAAGACTTTGTTACTATAATCTTATTAAACACATTTCAATTACACTGAGAACTTGCTACTTCAAGTTAATAATTAATATTTATAGGTCACTGGGTCAAACTCATGATGTCAGTAATCTACTGAAATTTGTGGCATGTATGCTTATTGGTATTTTTAACTGAATTATGCCTTTATTCACCCTCACAAATTTATTACAGATTTTAAAAACCCACAAAAAATAGTAAAGCTGCTTAATAAAAAGACAGGTACCTCTGGCCCTCACTTTTGAGCTCACCTTCTAGAAAATGTGGATTTACAAAAATGCTATATTCTTTGTGGTTTTTAAAGACGATTTTCTGATATTTTTACATGAAGCATTAGAAATGTATTATACATTCACCTTTAATTTGCTTTGAAGGAATTTGGAGTTGCAATAGAAGCATGCTTTTGCCATCCAGCAGAGCCAGGTTTGAATGATGCTCCAATCACTTGCTACTTCTGTGACACTGAACAAGTTGCTAAAATCCCTTAGTCTTCATTTGTTCACTTACAAAACTAATGTAAAAAGGAACATCTCGGAGAGTTCTAGGGAACACTAAATGTGAAAATATATGTAAAGCACTTAATAGAGAACCTAGCTCACTGTAAATGCTCAATAACATTAATTGAAGTTATCAATGCTTTTATTAGTTTATTGACAAAGTTTTAATGAATTGACAATGTAGAATATAACAAAGTGAAATCTCCATTTTATATATAGAAAAGGTTAAGTAATATCAGTAAATAATAGGCACATCCTTGTGGAAAAAATGAAAGTGGAAATACTTAATATTGCCAAACAGAAATGTCCTAGTGGCATTCTGGAATCTAATCTGTTAGACATGCTTAAAAAAAAAAAAATTGGAAGGAAAACCATGTTACTGAATAACTTCAAAGAAGAGTATAAATCTTTTTTTCCAAATGCAGTTTTAATTAATTATGAAATAAAATAAAATTCAAAATTTTGAAATATCATGTACTTGTCTATTTTTTCTTATCTTCAAAGAGAATGTGAAATTTACCTTTGCAATGTCTACTTCAGTCTAAACATTATCTATATATAGAAATGACCAGCAAAATCCCAAAATAAAGATTTTATATTTTTCTGTTACTTTAATAATGTTATTTGAATTTTTTATCATATTGATTATCTTCAATTTTGAAAGGAAACTCAATTATAGAACTATGCATTAAGATATAAAAAAAGATATGGATATAGAATAAACCTTGATTTTTCAAAATTAAAATGAAAACTTAAAATATATGATCATAAAGTTCTTTCCCAAATTTAAAAGGCTATCATTTTATAATAATATAATAAAATAACATATTTATAACAGTATAATTTACTTAGGTTTTAAATTTATTTATTAATACTAGTTTTTAAATTTATAATACTAAATATCCTCAAAACCCAGGATAAAAAATTTTATATTTTCTAGCTTAGTTGCAGCACTGGCCTAAGAGATAAGCTAAATAATTCTTTTGTTGTCTCTTCCTGCTCAAAAATTTAGATAGATACACATTTACATACTTTCAGCAGCCTTAATTTTGTCAGTTCAACTCAAATATTTCTCAAATGAATCTTCTTTCTCTCAACTTTGTCTCACTGTCATTGCCCTAGTTCCTTCCATGTAATTTCTTAAAATAAGAACGGTAACACTGACAGCAAACAAATAAACAAAATCCAACCAAAAACATATTAAGTTTGTTATTACAAGAACACTAGGATATGGGCAATGTATATAGCCTGATCTTTTGTACCCCCATAATGAGCTGAAAAACAAACAAAAAATAAAAATTAAAAAAAAAAAAAAAAACACTAGGATATAACATCGATTCCAAAGAAAAGAACACAGCCAGTCCTCCAGAGCAAGGGCAGACTGAAAACAAAAAGATAAGTGAACCCAGGCATTACTTTTTCTTGTGCCTCTTGTGTCCCTATTTGTTTACCATGTTCTTCTCTCCTCCTCCTTCTTCCCTCCTCTCCTCACTCTCTCTGCCTCTCTCTCTGTGAGTGTCTGTCTCTCCTCTGCACTCGTTCTCTGTCTCTCTACATTTTTTCTGCTCTCCAGCCTACATAGTGATATATAATCAAACAGGATTCTCAAGTTTATATGATATAGTTCTATTTGCACAAAGTAGTTTTCTCAGACCCAATAAATTCACAAGAAGAAAATCTGACTCTTCTGACTTGGTCCAGGTAGATGCCCTGCGTCCAGTTATTCTTGGTCAGGACATAGAATCATTTGTGTCATTTGTCAATACAGTTACTGGGGTCTACACATGTGAACCTATGGAAGGGGGAGTGAGTTTCTGAAGAGGGCAGCTTCATTATGAATGGGACAAAACCCCAAAAAACGTGTCTATCTGCATCTGTTTCCAAAAACCTTCACATTCTAGAGAAAATCTAATTTTCTAGTCTGATTTTTTTATAGCTTAAAAACTCCAGGAATCATTTTTTTTAAATTCCTTTAGCATTCCCAGTTTTGAAGTCATAGAGTTGTAGAGCTTTAAGGCACTATTGAAGAAAGTGAGAGCCAAAGACATGGAAATATTTTTCTCCATGTTATCTTATTCTTTAGTGGATGTAGGATTTCAATTAATTCTTTGCATTCTCCCATATTATTTTTTTCAAATGAGTTCTTTCAACTGATTTTATTTTTCCTTTTCCTTTTTTAATTGATACATAATATTTTACATATTTATGGGGTACATGTGATTTTTACATGCATAAAATGCATAATGATTAAATCAGAATATTTGAGGTATCCCTCACTTTGAGTATTTATTATTTCTGTGTTCAGAATAGTTCAAGTCTTCTCTTCTAGCTACTTTGAAATATATGATACATTGTTGTATTCCTAGAATAAATCCCACTTGGTCATATTGATAATATTTTTTCATATCACTAGATTTGACTTGCTATTATGTTGTTGAGGATGTTCACATCTATATTCAGGAAAGATATTGATCTACTTTTCTTTTTTTTGTTGTTGTTGTTTGTTTTGTTATGTCTTCGTCTGGTTTGTATAAGAGTAAAACTGGCTTTATACAATGAGTTAGGAAGTATTCCCTCTTTCTCACTATTTTGTGAAGAATTAGTTTTATCTCTTTCTTAAATGTTTGACAGAATTCACCAGTGATGCCATCTGGGCCTGGGTTTATCCTTGTGAGGATATTTTTAATTAGTTGTCAAAAATTGTGAGCCATTTGAGGTTACAGACAATATCTTTTCACATTCAAATCCCTTGATAACATTTCTTTAATAATTAAAACATTAGCAAAAAATCAAAGCCTTGAAAAAATATGCAATATTTTTAAGATGGTGAATAAGCCAGTTATTTTGTAGCTAAAAAAGAGTAAGTAACAAGTGAGCACTTTAAAATACATTAGAGACAATTAAGAAGCTCATTTAATTGAATTAAAATTTGAAGAAAATAACTATATTATCTTATATACCAATTCTAATTCTGATAATGCACAACATAGAAATGAAATAGTATTTTCTTTTATTTAACATTTTGTGTGTTGTTCATATTACGTTGTGTGGAGAGTGAGTGTGTGTGTGTGTGTGTATGTGTCTATGGGTGTGCTATGAGTCACATTGCCTCTTTTTCTTATGAGCATAAAAATATAGAAAACCAAGCGTTCCTCTTTCACATTGCAACATGCTTTGTGTTCTATTTCTCAACTGTGGTGTTTCTGTATTTGCTAATTCTTTAAATTATTTATTTAAAGAATAAAACATTATATTTTATGGAGTCTCATTTCCACTAAAGGAATGGACTCAATGCTTATGTTCCCCCAAAATTAATATGTTGAAATCCTAACACCCCAAGTGATGGTATTAAGAGGTAAGAATCTTAAATGATCTTAGTGTCCTTATAAAGTAGACCTCAGAGAGCTCCCTTGCTCCTTTCACCATGTGAGATTACAATGAGAAGATGGCCTTCTATGAGGAAGCAGACCCTCACGGGACATCAAATGTGCTGGCACCTTGATCTTGGACTTCCCAAGGTTCCAGAACTGTGAGAAATAAATGTCTGTTTTTTTTGGTAAACTCCCCACTGTATGGTATTTTGTTATAGAAGCCTGAATAAATTAACACAACTAGGTATCTACATCCTTAAAGAAATTTAAGTTTAGGTCACTTGAATCATTATAATTTTATGTTATGATACTAATTTTCCTGTTGTGAAAAGTGACAAGTAATATGTTTTTACAGATGAATAAGCCAAAAATGTTTCAGACATTACAGTTTCTGTTCAGTTGTAAAAAAAAAGTATGACTAAATAATGAAATAAAATGCTTCTGTATATTTGTTACAAAAGATAAAAATAAATTTTATTATTTAAGATATTACAAGACATATCAACAAATGACACAGTATTATTAGTCTCACAAATTTAAGATTTCTTCCCAACTTAATCCTAAATGATAGCTTGGAAGCCATCTTCCTCATGTGCTGCTTTGATAACACTACTCAACGATTCAGAATTGCAGCCTTCAGGATCAGAACAAATTTCTTCACTCTTGGACTCCAGTTTTGTTAAATATGCTCAATCTAAATCTCCTCTCATATAAATCTCCTTAAATTACAGGTAGCTTTAATGCTTCTGCTCTAGTTAAACTGTGTGAGCCACTGTGCTTGCAAAATTATTTAACTCCAGAGATTTAGTGCCTCAAGAACTGACAGAAAGTATATTCTGTCCTACATATTGGTGAGGGAAAACTTCATCTATTCAAAATTACAAATATATATCCTTGGTTCCCACAAAACTGGAAGACTTGGTTTCTCAATTGAAAACTCTTCACATATACTAGTCTTTGAAATCTGACTTCCACCCTAGATTTTGCCTAGATTACAAACAACACAGCAGCTAAATAAGCCTTTCTGTAGCATTTCTTTTATGCTAATAATAAAAGCAGCTTAAATTTGTATAGTGCCAAATACATATGAAACTATGGAATTCAAGGAATTTTGTATATATTTCATTTAATCCTTCAATTTAGTTATTATATCCATTTCACAGTAAAGAAAATAAGTTTTATCTAAAGCTGCACTGCTAGTATTAATAGTAACTAAGACAGTCCAAATCTGACGGTAAATCCAATTTTCTTTCCACCATATTAATCTTACCTAGTCTCATCATTTGTTTTCCAAGAGAAGACGTATATATGGACAAATTCACATGAAGCCACTGTGAATATTTGGGTACAAGCCATTCTGTGGACAAATATATTTATTTTTCTTAGTTAGATACCTGGAAATGAGATTGCTGGGTCAAATGTTTATCTTTGTAAGAACTTTGAAACCTTTATTCTCAAAGTGATGGTATCATTTACATTCTTATCAGCAGTGGATGAGAGTTTTGGTTGGTCCACATCATCATTAACATTTGAGTGTTGTCAGCCTTTTATAATTTTAACCTTTCTGGTGGGGTCTAGCAGTATCTCCTCATGGTTTTAATTTGTTTTGCTCTGATGAATGATGATGAAAGCCATGAAGATAGTCTTGTAGCTTTTCTTATAAAAGCTTTATAGCTTTAGTTTTTACAGTTAGGTTTCATTTTTCAGCTTGAATTAATTTCTTTGTATTATGTGAAGTAAAGGGTATAGTTCATTTGGTTTCCATATGGGTATATCCAGTGAATTCAGCACCATTGTTAAAAAGAACCATGTAAGTGTGGGTATATTTCTGGATTCAAAGACTATCATTGGTATCACTGTCTATGCTTAACCCAATATTGCACCATCTTCTCTTTGACTTTTTCACTGTATCACTTTTTTGCTTCTTGCTGTAGGGATTACAATATACATCTTTTACATATCACAGTATACATTCAGAATTGAAATTATATTACTCTGTGTGAAATATGGAAACCTTGCAACAGTATAGTTATCCTGTACCTTCTGTTACTTATATAATATATATACACATATGTCTACATATTTTGTGAAGACCACACTAGTTATTTATGCTTAAACAGTCATATGCTCTTCAAAAAATTTAAACATATATTTTGGTCTTTTGTTTAAAACACCTTTACTGAGGCATAATGGACATACAACAAACTACATATTTGAATTGTACAATTTGATGTTTGACCTATGTATATACTCATTGAATCATTAAACCAATGAAGATAATGAGCATATCTAATATTTTCATAAGCTTTCCTTTTCCCCTTTGTAATTCTGTGCTCACACTAGCTGCTATTCCTAAATAGGCAACTACTGATCTGCATTCTAACATAGATTAGCGTCAATTTTTAAATTCCGTATAAATGGATTCATTTATTATTTTGTCAGGATTGTTACTGAGCATAATTATTTTAACATTTGATCATGTTTTTCCATATATTAGTTGTTCATTCTTGTTTATTACTGAATAGTATTCTATTGTATGGATATCTTACAAATCGTTTATTTAAACTGATGGACATTTGGGTTGTTTTGAGTTTTGGGCTATTACAAATACTACTACTATGAAAATTCATGTAGAATTATTTGTATGCACATATATTTTCTTTTGAATATGTATATATACACATAGTAGTGGAATGGCTGGATCACATGGTAGCTATATGTTTAACAGGTTAAGAAACTACCACTGTGTTTTCCAATGTGGTCTTACCATTTTATATTCCTTTTAGCAGAGTATGAAAATTCCAGTTGCTCCACATCTTCACTAACATTTATGTTGCCTTGTTATTTTTTTCAATTTTAGGCATTTCAATAGTTGGATAATAGTATTTTATTGCATTCTCTTAATGACTAATGGTGTTGAAAATATTTTCATATGCTTATTTGTCATTTGTTTAATTTCATTGGTGAAGCATCTGTTCAACTATTTTGCTCATTTTTTAAAAATTTGTTTTCCATTTATTGAATTTTGAGAGTACTTTATATATTCTGAAAAAAGTCTTATCAGATATGTGACTTGGAAATATTTTTGTACAATCTGTTTTCTTGCTTCATTTTCTTAACTATATTTCAAAGAGCAGAATTTTTTAATTTTGAGGAAGTACAATTTATTTTATTCTTCTAAAAGTGTGCTCTTAGTGCAGTTTCCTAAAAATATTTGACAAACTCATGATCACATAACTTTTCCCTGTTTAGTCAAGAACTTTTATGGTGTTATGTTTTACATTTAGGCCAGTGTTCCATATTGAGTTAATTTTTATGCATGGCTTATAAAAATCTAATTTTTTTGGTATATAGATATCCATTTTTCCAGAATCATTTGTTAAAATACTACCTTTCTTTACTACATTGGCCTTTTACCTTTGCTGAAAATCAATATCTATTGAATACATATGTTAGGGTCAATTACTGGACTCTTATGTTCAGTTGATTTATCTGTCTACCTTGAGGCCAATACCATACTGTTTTGATTAATGTAGCTTTATAATAAATAAATCTGGAAGTCAGTGTAAGTCTTCCAAATTCAGATTTCTTTTTTAAGGCTATTTTTGCTAGTCTATGTACTTTACATTTTCATAAAATTTTAGAATCAGCTTATCAATATCTACAAAAATTGCTACCGATGTTTTGATTGAGGTTATGTTGACTACATAGATACAATTGGGGAGAAATGACATCTTAATAATATTGAGTTTTCAGATTTACAAACACAATATAGCTGTTCATTTATTTAGGACTTTACTGTCAGAATGTTTTGAAATTTTCAGTGTATCTGTTTTGAAAATATTTTGTCAGATTCATCTTTACTTTGTGTTCATACTTTGATGCTACTGTAAGTGGTACTTTTCTAAATTTCAATTATTATTTATTTACAGTATTCAGAAAATAATTTTTATATTTTGATCTGGTATTCTGAAATTTGGATAAACTGATTCATACTATATAGTGGAAACTTTTTGTAGGTTCCATACGATTATCTCTGTTGATGATTATGTTATCTGTAAATATAGTTTTACTTCTTCCACTCTAACATGAATACTTTTTATTTTTGTTCCTTCTTGTCATATTGCACTGGCTAAAATTTCTAGTACAATGGTCAAAAGAAGTGCCAATAATGAGTATTCTTACATTCTTCTTTTTATTACTGAGAAACCATTAGGTAGGAGGTTAGCTTTGTGTATTGGTACATACCCATTATCAGATTGAGGAAGATTCCTTCTACTTGAGAGTTTTTTTTTTTTTTCAAAAATGGGTGTTGAATTTTATAAAAGGCTTTTTCTTCATATTTTTAAAGAATTATATATTGTTGTTGTTGTATGTCTGTTAATATGGTGAATGATATTGATTGATTTCTAATAATTAAGCTAACCTTACTTTCCAGGGATAAATCCCACTTACTCAAAATGTGTCTTTTTATATTTTGTTGGATTCTATTTGCTAAAATTGTGTTAAGAACTTTTGCATCTATGTTCTAAGTCATATTGATTCATAGTTTCCTTATCTTATGACATCTTTTACCTGGTTTTTGTATCAGAGAAATGCTAGTTTTACAAAATGACATGAAATATGTTCCTTCTCTTAGATTTCCTGCAAGACTTTATAAAAAATTGCCGTTATTTATTCCTTAAAGATTTCGTAGAATTCTCCAGGTAAAGATTTCTTGAGTTTTTCTTCTGGAAAAGTTTTCACTAAATATTCAATTTGTTTCATAGATAAAGGGTTTTTCTTGGGAGAGCTGTTTTAGTCTATGTATTTAAAAGACATAAACTAAGTTAAATTTACTGACATAAAGTTGTTTATGATATTCCCTTATTATCTTCTTCTTATGTGTAGAATTTCAAGTGATAGCACTCCTGATATTAATAATTTATAATTTCTTCATTTTTTGGCTGATCAGGTTGGCTAGAGAATTATCATTTTCACTTATCATCTCATGCAATCAACTTTTGGTTTCATTGACTTAATTTTTTCTATTTTCAATTTCTTTGATTTCTGCTCTGACCTGTCTTTTATTTTTTTTCTTCTGCATACTTTGGTTTTCTACTGCTCTTCTTTTTTTAGTTTCTTAAGGTGGAAACTAAAATCTTTGATTTGAGAAGTTTTTAATTTCTAATATGAGAATTCTCTTCATTATTTCCCTCTAATTCCTTAAAAATATCCTACAAGTTTTGCTATGTTTTGTTTAAATTTTCATTTATTTAGCTCAAAATACTATCTAATATCCCTTGAATTTTTTTCTTTGGCCCACAGATTATGGAGAAATGTGTTATTTGGTTTCAGAATATTTGAAGATTTTCCATACATCTCTTGTTTATTCCTTTAGTGTTTAATTCAATCATTGGCAGCCATTTATTTTATATGACTTGAATCATTTTTACGGTTATTGGAGTATGTTTGCTGACTCAGCGGGTGGTCTGTCTTTGTAAATGTTCCATGCACACCTGAGAAGAACCTGTATTCTGCCGTAATAAGGTGGAGTGTTCTATAAAGGCCCATTTGGTCAAGTTGGTAGATAGTGTTGTTCCATATCTTTAGTGATCTTGTAATTATTTTATAAACTATTGAGACAGAGTTTTAAAAACTCTAACTTTATTTGTAGATTCCTCTTTTTTTCCTGGATCATTTTCCTTCATTACTTTTGAGACTACATTAAAAGTGAAAAAAAATTAGGGTTGTCATAGCCTCCTGAGGTATTGACCCTTTATCATTATAAAATTATATTCTTTATCCCAGGAAACATATTTCATATATTTACTAGAAGTTGTATCATCATCACTTATGCTTTGTCATTTTTTTGTCTTTTTAAATTCTGTATTTTATATTTAGATATTTTCTACTGCTATATATTTAATGCCCAACTCTATCATATGCATAATTTCCAGCACTATTTTGACAGTTTTTTTCTTTTTATTATGGGCAATATATTTTGCTTCTTGAGTGCCTGGTAATTTTTGATTAGATGATAGACCCCATTTTGGATTTGTTCTTGTTTGATCTACACATTTTTTTGAGTTCTATTAATATTGGTGAGCATTCTTCCAGGGCACAATTAAGTACTTGGAAACCCTTTCACTCTTGTGGATATTATCTTCAAACTTTAGTAGGTGGGAGTGGGGTTGAGTTTAACATTAATTTTACAAACTATTGAGGAAAACCTTTCTTGGTAAATTCCATCTGTTGCTTCATGAATTCTGTAGTAGTCTGCTTTGGCTTTTGAGAGCAGAGAACATTTCTCACTCTGAGCTTTAAAGGATTTTTATTTCTAATCATTATTGGTTTTTTTTTTTTTTTTTTTTTCCTGGCCTCAGGTATTTTCCATCCATGCACTCATCAATCAGTATTCTGTTAATTCTTTACAGAACTCTGGATCCGTGTGTGTGTCTGTCTGTCTTTCTCCTCTCCCATATACTACACTGTGAATTTTAGCTGCCTTGGATTCACTGAGATCTCAGGTCTATCTCCTTTACTCAGAGATATGGCTGAGTTCTGCCTGAGTTACATTCTCCAGACAGTAGACTGAGGCAATTGTATAGTCCATCTCCTTTCTTGACCATCTCTCAGGGATCACTTTTGTATCGCATTTCTGGATGTGATTCATTTATTTTGTCTGGATTTTTAGTTGTTTCCGGTGGGAGTATAAATCTGGTTTATTTTTCTCTGGCTGGAAGAAAAATTATTTTTTTATATTTATAAACATTTTACATCTGTATTCCTTCATATATAATCAAGTTATCCTCTAGTGTTATATTTCTTTATCTTGAATTAATTCCTTTAGCATTTTTATTTGCAAATTGGAATGCAATAAATTGCCTTTTGATTTACCTAAAATGTGCCTTTTTTCCTTCATTTTTAAAGATACATTTTTCTAGATATAGCATTTCAGGTTATTGAGAGTATCATTTTTATTTCAGCACATTAGAGATATTGTTCTGTTGTGGTCTAACCACCATATTTTTCCTAACAAGAAGTCAGCTGTTAGTCTAATTCCTGTACCTGTGTATGTAACATGTCATTTATGTCTGAACACTTTTAGGTGTTATTCTTTATCTTTTGAAGTCTTACAGTTTCACAATAATGTGGTCTGTTGAAGTTCTTAGATCTGTAGTTTGATGCTTTTTCTCCAAATTTGTGAATTTTTTGCTTTAATTTATATTCAAGTAATTTTCTGTCCTAGTCTCTCTGTCTTCTCTTATGGGACTCCAATTACACATATGTTAGTGTGCTTAATATTTCTCTCTATTATTCAGATTCAGTATTTTAACTGATCACCATTCAAGTTCCCTAATGTTTTATTTTGTTGCCTCCTATCTCTTACCAATTTCATGGAGTAAAATTTTTATTTCAGTTATTGTACTTCTTGGCTTCAGTGCTCTGATTTGGTTCTTTTATAGTTCTAATCTGTTGATATCCCCCATCTGTTTATTCATTTATATTTTCCTTTAAATCATTGAATACATTTTAATAGCTACTTTAAACTCTTAGATTGCTAATTACAATATCTTAATAATTTAAAGAATGTTTTCTATTAACTGAATCTTTTTTCTCTATGTAAATATAATGTTTTAATGTTTTTTTTCCATTTTGGTGACTTTTGACTGGACATTATAAATTACATATTTTAGAGATACTGGATTTTCTTATAATAAATGATGTCTTGCTTTTCCCATTTGTGGGCAGCCACTAAAATCTCCACTCACATCTTTCAGATTTGAGTTGATACATTTTTGTCAGGACCTTATACTCTTTTTCTTTTTTATACATTAAAAATTCAGTGTTTTATCAAGATTTGTGCAGTTTTTTACACAGTTTTTTTATTTTCATTTCCCATTCAAATTCCTCTTTTTCAGATTTTCCTATAAATTTCCAAATGCTTTCCCAGTACTAAACTTTGTCCTCTGGAGCTAATAAGACCATGGTATTCTACTACAGGAGCAGTGCCCAAAGGGTACCTTCAGACAAAAATCTGCCAACTCAAAAACCTCAGTTGCTCCAGTTTCTGTTTAAGAGCAAACTCCCCTGTAGCTTCTGCTAGCTCTCATCACTCTACATTGCCTTCAAATTTATTTTTCTCCCTTCTATTTTATTATTTTTCTCTGCTTGAGAATCATTCTAACTACAAAAGCTTTAATATTTTATCCAGTTGACTTTCTTTAGGAAACTTTTCCCAAAGTGTTTCACTTCTAATATATGCTGAGTCTGGGCAACCTCTTTTGTGAACTTGTAGGATATTTTGTTCTTTCCTTCAGGAAATTTATCACACTGTATTGAAATAGTTGGTCTATTAACTTGTGTATCTTCCTAAGAGACTGCAAATTCCTTGAAGGCAGTGATGAATTATTTACTTTTATAAACCCATCACTTAACACAATATCTTTCAAAAGTAAGTGCTTAAATAAATTTATTCAATTAAATTGAACTTTTAGTAGATAGAATTATATCACCTATTTCGTAATTTCTTCTTATGTTTAGCAAGTCCGTGTGATAACTTACAAATGAATATTAGCACATTCTTCAGTGTTGCCCTTGTAAATATCTTTTTTTGACTATTCTTTATCTCAAAAATACTAAAGCGCTATGATGTAATTTTAAAAAATATTTTTAGCCTTTCAAGGCTTTACTTCATTCTAGTGAAATTGGTATAAAATAATAAAATGTACCCACACAGTTTTATTTTTAAACTGTAAGTGAATAACATCCTACTCAGTCCAATATATCATCATATTTATTTCCTTGAAGATAAATGGGCATTCATAACTGTTTAGTTCTCATAAACTGGTCATTAATTTCATTTATTCCCTTACTACTATAGAAAGCAATTCAAAATACATTACTTTGTATTTTGATTAGAGCAGTTCCTTTTCCTCACTCTTAATCAGAAGTTTTACCTTTCTTTGAAGTGCAAGATATATAATACCAATAAGATATAAACAATTTAGAAAATCATGAAGACATTTTTCTACCACCAGTACATTCTAAATTTATTGTTTAAGCAGAGTCATTCGGTATTCAAAATGTTGCTAAACAGAATCATTATTTAGTATTTGTTGTTTTTACCCTTCAAATTTTTTATATATCACCAAAATTTCTTATAATTGGTACAAGGTTTTCAGTTAAATGAAAGAAACATAATTAATATCGGGGATCACTTTCTATCTGGAAAGAAAAAGCATTTGTTCACATAGGAAAAAATAATTAGAAAGCAGTCAACATAAAATAATGGGAAAAAATAGTTAATTTCTGGATAGCACATGACTACTTCTACATATATATCATTAAAAATAACTGAATAAAAAAGACAGACTGTGATATATTCAGCCGAATGAACTCTTTTTTTATTTTTACTCCTATGTGTACACACATACACCCCAAATAGGATTTTCTATCATCCTTTTCAACCCAGTGTTTAAAGATTAAAGAGGAAAGGAAGAATTTAAAAGAAAAAGAACTAAATAAAAACCATTTGTCATGGTCTTAAAGGTTTTGTTTTATTGTGAACCATCTGAATTGCTACCATTTTGGAGGAGGCTGTACCCTCTGCTGAGAACACTGCTGTTTTGTTGCCTGAAACACTGCTAGCAGGTGGTAAAGATGAGGAAAAGACAGAAAATGAACATGTGCCACTTAAGAAAGAATAGCTTGCTCTAGCTAGCTCTCAAAAATATTAAATGGCAATTTTACAACATGTGTTAGAAAATGATAGCCAAATGTACAATGTCCTAAAAAACTTAAAGTACATTTTACCAAGAGACTATAAATATTGCTGTTCATATTCTCCACAACAGGAGCTGATAAAATTTAATAATAATTAATGTTATTACTGAGAGCCTTTCACTCTCAAAAGCTGTATAAGCTGGCAAGGTGGATTAGTGAAACGTTTCATTTTTGTTATATTGAGGCTCTATAAAATGACATATTCAATTCTTCCTGCCTGAGTTGACTCAGCTCTTCTTTAAATATATATAATTTATATATATATTTATATATATATATATACACACACACACACACATAAATTGCTTACTCTAATGCTTACTAAAGTTTCTCCTTTGAACAAATCTTTAAATACTCAATGTGTTCTAATGTCCTGGGATTTTTCTTTTTCTGCTCAGGAGTTCCTTCAACAGAGCTGACTGATTTCCACTCTGAGTCAGGGCTTATTTAAAGTAGAAGTCAAGTAATCTGCTATTTCATAGATGATGACCCTAAAATGTCTTAAGAGAGAGTGACAAGTGGAGATGAAAAATTAAATTTCTATGTTCACCACTATTCTATAGTGTCAATTATAAGACAACAGCTTCATATAATACAGAGATACTTGGTGGGCTATACAGAATATTTTTATAACTATCATCTTTACTCTTAGAATTAAATTTTTAAATATAAAAATACAAAACTTAATATGCCTTTGAATTAAATTGACAAAGGATATTACAAGTAACTACAAAATATCATCTATCAGCAAAAATTTAGATATACTATTATAAGAGAATAAATGTTGAGAAAACTATGGTATTAATTTATAAACTTCTACTAGAAATATCTTTAATAGGTATCAGGTGCTATGTACTCAAGGAATGACCATTTGATGCCCATTTTTCTCCAAGAAATGTTGTAAGTATTCTAAGGATGCAGCAGCAAACTTGCTTTTGTCTTTAAAGAAGTTACAAAGGCTCAGCTCCACCTAGTTCTTGAGCCAATTATGCTAAGCAAGCACATTAGGTTAGTATATGGTGCTAGTAGCAACAGAGATCTGAAATAAACCTTGCCACTATGAGCAGCTGTGCTTAATGTGTTCTAGTGAGTTCATGGTCTTTATCTATCTTTGACAGGGACTTTTTATTTGGATTATTTTGTCCCCAGTAAGGGTAGAGTCTGACCCTAAATTCCAATCTATACTTTTCAATCAATATTTAGAAAACCTGTCTGAACAACCTGATAACTCATCCCAAATATGATGTCTAGGTCTACCTGATTCTGAGTATTGCCACTATCTAGGCAATTTGACCATCTTATGACAATGGTTTGTTGAACTTCCATTTCAGATATAGCTCATACTCAACTGTGTAAAGCAAAAATCGGCCAACGAGGGTCTAAAGGCCAAATCTAACACTTCCCTTGTTTTTGTAAACAAGGTTTTTGGAACACAGCCACACCCATTCATTCACATATGGTCTATGGCTGTTTTCATGCTACGATGGCAGACTTGAGTAGTTGCAGTGCCGACCATATGGACCACAAAGCCGGAGATTTTTGCTGTCTGGCTCTTCACAGAAAAGTTTGCTGAGCTTTGCTTTAAAGCTTTTATTTGAACAGTTGTTGACTGTAGACATGACCTTTCTGACAAGTAGATTAGCATTTTTACCTCCAATCTAAACATTTTTATTGTTCTTCTTGCCCAGTGTCTTCCTCTGGTTCCAATATATCTTCCCAGGAAAGCTTACCGAACATATAACACTAAACTATTTCTTTATTATTCACAGTATAATTTTTTAAATAATACTTTCAGGCACGCTGCTTATAATAGTGAGACCCACAAGAAAGGATTCTCTATTTTCATAGGCACAAGTCTTATCTCTTTCACTTCTCTGTGAAACACAGGGACAATCAACTTTGTACTAGATTGATAAATGCTGTGCTATTGAAAATAACCTGAGAGAAATAACCTTGTGTCTTTTAGCAGAAATAACCAATGTCTTTTAGTACCCTCTATACTTGGATTTCTGTTCTGTTCTCTTTTTCCCAAAGAGTTGATTTGAAACTGAAAATTCTGGAATTCGCAGGTGAGAAGTCACAGTTTAAGAACTCAAGTGTCAGAAGCCAATGGGGCTAGGTTTAATTCCCAACTCCACTGCTACTATCTATGAATACATTATCATACTGCATTCTGAAATTTTAAATTACTAAAATAAGTTCAAAATAAATAAGTCAAGTTTTGTCAGTATGATCAACAACACTGACTGCAGTAAAGATATTAAGCTTTTACTTCACATTTGCCAAAATTTATTTGAAAAATATCATTTTATATTTTGAATAAGCACATATAGACTTCATGTAGTTATGAGTCTATATGACATTTCAAAGGCTGTAAGTCATCAGTATGCACTTGCCACCATCGGTATCATCATTAATATTGAGCACCCCCCACAGGGCCTGGCACATACTGAAGTGTTATATGGATGAATCTGATAATTGGAGTGTTCTCTCCATTTTTGAAACCATGCCATCTTTACTGTCAGTAGTGCTTGGGTAGAGCATGTAAGAGTCCTTTTGAAATGTTTATCACATTTTATCTTGGTTTTTGCAAGAAAAAATGATGCCTTATTTTCAGGGACTATCCCCAGAGTGACCACATATAGCCCACCAAGTGTCTCTGAAGCTTCATACACACATTATAAAGTCTTTGTGGGATAAAGTTTATTTAAAAAAAAAGATTGTATAGAAAAACAGTTCCATTTACAAATAGTATTACCCTATAATTAGATATTTACTAGTATGTTAACATTTAAAAATATAACAATGCAGATATTCAAAAGGAAATTCAAAAACCAAAAACTTTAAAAAGGAAAGAAAAAATGAACACAGAAAAACAAGCAAAACAAAGAAAATAAAAATGGTCAAATAAAATTGCAAGCATTCGTCATGCTCCTTGGTGTAATATAATAAATAATACATGTATTATAGTACATGTATTTTTTGTAGTCCATGTATCTTTTGTAGTCCACAGTTGTGTATAGATTATGTAAGATGAATATAATATTTATATTACAAATATATTATGATATAGTGCACATATATTTACTTTAATGTATAATATATAATATGGAAATAAAGAAAATTCTGTGAGATTAAATGCAAAAGAAGCATTTATGTGTATATGTCAGTGTTGCTTACATAAAGAAATATTGAAAAGGTTAATTCTCAAATTAGTAACAGTGGTTTAATCTGAGTTGTGTATTTAGGATCATTTTTAATTTTTTTCTTTATACTTTTGCATATTGCTCAAAGCATTCTATTGAGAATGCAGTTTTATTGAGAATGTGTTATTTTTATAGTCACAAAAAGATATTCTTTCCAAAAATAGATCTGATCAGTCTTTTTCTTTTCCTATAAATAAGCACATATCGATCAAGAGTATAAAGTTCACTTCCTTAGCATAACATGCAGTTTCCTTCATGATATGATTCTGCCTAACTGCCTAACCACATTTTCAGACTAATCCACCATTGTGTCATATGCTTCCCCAATACCAAAGTATTTTCCAGAGAGGCTATTTCATTCATCCTTCTATGCATTTGATGAGGCTTTTCTTTGTTTCTTTCTTCACTTTCTCACCCTTCAAGCCAGTGCTCAAGCAATATTGTCTAGCCCACTTAGCCTACATGAGAGCCGATCCACAGCCCAGAGAATGTAACCAGGCCAAATACTGAAAGCAATATTGACTCTTCAATGTCTGCAAGCGTCCAGTTGGATATTGCTGCCTCTCTCTCCTTGCCCAGGTCTAAATCCTATAAAGCATAGATCTAAACTTTTTACTCTATCTACTCTTTGATCTGATACCTCTGTGAAATGACAGTTAAAAGGACAAAACAGACAAACAAGCAAACAAAAGCAACCTCGTTTGGTCACTGCCTGATAACTTCTGACCCTTTGAGTAGAACTAGACAATCTCTTTTCCTGTTAAACCTCACTAATCTGCTTACTTCAATTAATTTGGGCCTTCCTCTATGTTAAAATAGCAATACACAATATATCGAACCACTGCATTTCCTAAGTATCAGGGCACATTAATTCCCACAATATGGTGTCTCTGGAATTAGAGATGCATTTAAAAATGAATGGTATGATGTTTCAGTATTATGGCATAGATTGATAAATAATTCTTAATTCCATAGTGTTATATAAAAATGGTGTGCCTTACAATGAGTAGCATCTTAGAATTGTTTATATTTCTGTGTGTGTGTGTGTGTGTGTGTGCAGTTGTCCCACGGTTTTTGGTCAAGGCCTGAAGAATATGAACTTTTAATGAGAGTGAATGCTATGTCTCTGGTATACTTGATGCTTAGTAGTCATTCAATAATCATTAGTAAAATGGTTAAATAACATCCTTTCCACAGTAACATATGTGGATGCATGTGGTCTCATTGGCATGTTTGTGCCAGTACTTGAATAGTCTAGTTACTAGACTCTAGTAAAACCTGCAATGTGCTCCAAGATCTGGTTCTCAGTAATGTAGGCAAATCTCCAAAGCTGAGTATGAGCAGGAGAAACTAAGGTCAGCTTATAAATTCTAATTAGAAATTCTATTAAAAATGAGAAAACTTCAGGCAAACTAAATTCAGATCTGCTAACAATTTTGCAAAGAGCATGATTGGGTGTTATCAGGAAGCATATGCATAAGGTTTAATCAAAATTATGTAGAAAGTGCTTTGTTGTGAAATTACTACCTTTGTTTAACAGGACAAAAGTGTCTGTGTTTGCTTTTTTTTGCTTGTTTTATTCACTATGACCATGCTATCCTCTCTATTTTCTAGCTTAATGACTTAGAAAATTCCAGGAAGATTCTACGATGTTTGACTCACAATTCCTTTTAGAAATCATATTTTATCAATCACCAAATATAAAATTCCACATCTTAATCACTTCTGATGTAGAGTCAATTTAGGCCCTTCACTTCTAACGAAACTAATACAACCAAATCTATCATGTTTTGCAAATTGCTGTAAGAGGGGTATTTCTGGAAAAGCACATTTGATTACGTTAATTCTCTGCTCTAAATTATTGAGAAACACTATAACTAATAATATAAAATCTTATTTACTTGATAAGATACTTACAATTCTTTTATTCTTTTATAGTCTTGTCCTGATATAGAAGAGTCTCTTCATTTATTTTTAATGATACTGACAATTCCAGTCTGCTTTATCTTCTAGAATGTCCCATATTCTGTACTTGTATGATTGTTTCCTCATGGTGATGGTGGCCTTGTTCTTTTATCTTCTTATTTCCTGTAGGAGAATGTTAGACCTTGAGTTTAGGGTAGATACAGATTAAACACTTTGGGGATTAATATTTTATAGATGATCTTGAGTACTTATATTGCACTACATCAGGAAGACCGTGATGTAAGGATATAATTTTGTGAGTAATCCTAAATTTGATCATTTTTCTAATATGTATTTTTTTAAATTTACAATTAACAATGTGTAGAATGATACATGGACATACTTTTCATATCTTGTTCTCTAAAATATTCCACGTAATAGTTTAAGAACCCACTGATTAAATATGCTTAAATGGGTTACAACACAGAGTGTTGTAAAAATTGAAATTTTAAAATTCTATCATTTATTAGTTCTCATCCTCCTGTAAGGGGATTGCTTTGATTATTTCCACCTTCACCTTTACCATCAACTCATGGGCATTTATTTATTCAGTCTGCGAAAATCAAAAGGATGTATTCCTTTACTCCTTAAATCAGTTTCTACTATTTATCACTAAAATCACTGTCTATTATCAATAATTTAAGAACAACTTTACAATTCTAAGTTGTTTGAATCTTATGAGATAAACTAAAATCAATGACTTTAACAAAAGAGAATGCATGTTTCTGATTTTTCCATGTGGTCAAGGAAAGAGATAGCATCTAAGTACTGACTGTGTGAAGTCCTTGTTCTAGGAATTCTCATGCACATTCTTTTTTTCCCCCTAATTTTTACAACATGACTTGTAGCACTTATTTCCCACTCCTTACCTTCCATCTCATTTTATGGATGAGGTAATCAATACTCTGAAGATTAATTAAACTGCTCAAAGACATGTAATTAGTAAAATACAAGCAGAATTTAAAGTCAGGTCTATTGGTTTCTTCCCTACCCTTTAGTGTCTCTCTGAGGTTCTTCTGGTCACCATTATTGTACTGTCAGGATACGTAACAGCAATCGTTTAAATCAGGGTTCTCTAGAGAAACAACCAATAGGATGTGTACGTGACAGAGAGAGAAATAAGGAAAGAGTGATTTATTTTAAGGAATTGGCTTACACAATTGTGGTTACTGGCAAGCCAGAAATCTATAGGTCAAGCCAGCAAGCTAGAGGCCCAGGGAAGAGTTAAGGTCGCAGTTTGAGTCTGAAGGCAGTTTGGAGACAGAATGCCTTTTTCATCAGGGAACCTCAGTCTTTTTATCTTAGGCCTTCAAGAAATTAAGTGAGGCCCATTCACATGACAGAGAGTAATCTGTTTTATTCAAAGTCTACAAATTTAAATGTTAATCAGATTAAAAAATACCTTTGCAGAAACTTTAAGACTGGTGCACTATAGTCTTGCCAAGTTGACACATAAAATGAAACATCACAATGATATATAGTGGATATGCTAAATTTCTATGTTATTTGTTTATATTTATAGTGCAAACTTCACACAAGTGATATCTCCAATGAGTCTTTTTTCTCATTGGAATAGAGCTCTACACTTCAATTCCTTAAATTTTTTGTTCTTTATTGTTTTTTGTGTTTTATGGATTTATTAAACTAATTCTATTTGCCTATTCCTCAATAATGTCTAGTCTTTAGTAAGAAGTATAATATATTTTAAAGTACTGGTCTTTAGTAAGAAGTATAATATATTATATTTTAAAATATTTTAAAGTAAATGCTATAGGAACTATAAAGATCTTAGATTATAGCTTTAACTTTTAACCCAAATATGGTCTTTATTGATGCAGACTTTTTGCTGCTTTTTTTGCATTCACTCTTAAAGTTTAAAAACAATTTTATAGTAAAAGCTACCAGCAGAGAGTGTGTTCTTTCATGAGAGTAATAGTGACACTGTACTGCAGAGAAACACTTGACTGAATCTCATTCTTTAAGGAAGAACGATGGGCTCAGATTTGAGAATATCCAGAATGGCATAAAACTCCAGTCTTCATTTCCAGCTCCTACCTTTAAGAGATGTGCTTGCAGGAGGACCAACAGAGGATTCCAGAAAAGTTAAAAAAAAAAAAAAAAAAAAAAAAAGGCATCGTTTCCCTAAGATGGAAAATCCCTGACTATGGGTTAAATCTTTATAATAACTCATTCATTAGGTTTCAAAATGACATCAAATTCCTAAAATCCCCTCATTCTTTCATGGATTACTTGGAATCTCCCAAGTTTTCCACCTCTGATTCTCGTGGGACTTTAAACTAAGGTGATTAGTCAGCATATTCAGTAACTGGAAAAAAGTAAGTGTTAGAACCTTTAAATCCTGTCTTGTCTATGTCCCAGGTGCCACTTTAGTTTAATCCTGGCCTATTCTAATTATTTCTTAATTTTACCTGTTTTTAGACCAGCTGGAGGAATTTGTACTTGTACTTTAATTCCATAACTTTGATTTTCAGGACCATGGCTAAGACTCAGGTCTTTAACTGATGCTTTTTTTTTTTTTTTTTTTTTTAGGTAGAATGTCTAGCTCTTTAAGATTTAGTTTCTTGATCCAATTACTTGGCTGGCACTATATTCAGATCTCTTCCAATTCCTTACATATAAAGTTTGGGTGCAAGACTGGCTCTAAAAATAACATAGCACCCGTGGGGACTGACAATGATAGGAAAGGGATCATCTGGACATGCAGGCCACATCTATAACAGATACTCAGACCTCTAATGTGTTTTTTAGGAAGCACTGATAATTCTTCAAAAATTCTATAGGCACTGATCGTTTGGCTGGAAGCTTTGATATTGTTTAGAAAAAGTGATTATCCTATTGATTCTGAGGAACATAGAAAGAATATGGTTACTTTTTCTTTATATTTACTGATATTAAAAGAAAGAAAAAAGATATGAAGAAAACCCTAAAATTCATAGTAAATTTGTATTTATTATTAAAAAGGCCCCAATGACATTACCTGTTTAGCTTTGCCTCTGACATTCAATATATCTCACAGTTTCAGAAAATATTCTTTCACTAAAAATGAATGAAATTGAAGCAGAGAATTTTAAGGAAGAGCTTGATGCCTCATGGGATAGGCTGTACACAGATTAGTATGACTGGAAGTTGAACAAAGGGGCAGCCACCAGCTTTCTCCTGACCTTTTCCTTTCACCCAGTGGCATTTATATGAGCTTAGACGGCAAGTATTCTAGAGATGGCAGAAAGCAGATCTGGACACAGCTCAAGCTATAGTGATTCTTTTTTTGGTCTAAAGAAACATAGCAAGTTATTTTTTTCTCTTTTTTCCTTTAACCTCTGACATAATCAAAAGAAGGAGGAGGAGGAGGAAAGAAAGAAAGAACTAAAGAAAGAAAAGAGAAGAGGGAAAGAAAAAATAAACTGTCTCAGAGTAAATATAAGAATTTAATAATTATATTCTAAATTTTATATTGGCAGATAAAAATCAAGTTTTTGATACCAAACTATAAGGCAATTAAGTTATTATGAACTTTAATCTTATTCATCTTAATAGAGAGTGAATTCTTCAGTTTAGTTTTTATAGAGAAAGCTTTAGGGGGCACCAGGACAAAAACAATTGTGATGAAAACCTTTATATTGCATAACAATATTTCCAATAACTTTACTTTTAAAAGCTCTTTCTATACAAGTATTGTCTTCTATAGCAAGAAGAAAATATTGTTAATAGTAGCAAAATTAACATCTCTAATGCCTTGGATATGTTAATTTGTGGTGGAATTCATTAATTTTTGAAAACTTTACTAGTGATGCTTTTCAAGTTCTCAAGAAATGTTTGTATTAAAGTGAAATTAAATTATACACACAAACACAGAGAACATACACACCCCCCCACACACATATACTTCTGCAATCACTTTGATGCACGTTACAAAAAGACAAAAATCACTGTAGCAGATGCTGTTGATGCCCCATCCCATATCTTCTCACTCAACTGAATTCAACAACAGTTTCAGCTGACAGTTTCCAGCAAACCCTCATCCTTTCATCTTAAACCTTCATTCCCTGAGAATTTGCCTGAATGCGAAAAGGACAAATTGTTAGTTTTAGAGAGTTAATATTTCTTCCTCAGGAAACCTTGAAACAATGGAGGATGGAGTGGTCAATGAGTAAATGCAAGACCTGCCTTTCTTTGGTTCCAAAGCCTGTTCCGCATCATTACCCAGAGGATCCATAGAGGATATAGCATCTTCAGCCTATAGCAGTAATTCCATTAACAAAAACTTCTCTTTCCTGCCTCATTTTCCTTACTTTCTTACTGGTACTTCCTAGATCACCTCTTCCTTCCATTGCCTGTAATCAAGCTCTCATCTCTGAGTCTGTGTTTAGGACTCAAATTGGGCATAGTGGAAAAAGGCAAATATGATTTGCTCATTTCTGTTACCTCTGCTGTTCAAAAGATAGAAAAACTGGTCAAATTTAATTCTCACAGACTGTAAAATGACCAAAATGACTCTTTTTTTTTTTTTCTATTCCAGGTTGAACAAGGTATAATTGATGGATAAAAATTGTATATATTCACGGTGTATAGCATTATGTTTTGATATTTGTAGACATTGTGAAATGATTAAATCAAGCTAATTAATACATGCATTACCTCACATACTTCTTATTTTTTGTGGTGAGAACATTTAAGATCTGCTCTCTTAGAAGTTTCCAAGTATATAGTATTGTATATGTTATTACTAACTAATGTGCAGCATGGTGACTCTAGTTAATAATGATGTATTGACTGATTTTCAGTTTGACGGTTTTACCTGTATAGATCAAAATCTTATGATAAATAAAACTATGTCAAAACTATCTAATAAAATATTTTAAGGGAATTGCACATTTATTTTTAGTGATACAGTATAGAACATAATTCCATAATAACAAAATTGGAGGTTGCTTCCTATTCATTTTAATATGATTTCAACTGCTCATCTTGGTTAGTTGTTCCAGAAACAAAAAGGCAATAACTTAGGAAATTTGCTTATCACTATTATAACTACTATCTTTTAAAATATTTGTGCTTGATTTAAATTTTAAAGTTACTTATGGATCTTCAGTGAATTCTATTCCCAGTAAATTTTATTTGTCTTTAATTTCTCTCTTCTTGTCAGAGAGGATAAAGTACTTTCCTAAGAGAAAACCTAACAGAGGTGATTCACACTACCTTCCTTAAAATAAATTTATCTTTATTTCTCTTTAAATTAACCTGGGATATTTACTATACCCATAATGCAAGATCACTTACAGAACATGAGAGTGAGACTGTACATTCAGGGTTGCCCACAGCCTAGCTCAGTTTGAATAACTGTAAATAGTAATACCCATACTTTTTTTTATTGGCTAATGCTGTAAGGTGGCATCTGTCATCAGCATCCTCATATAAACTCACCATTGCTACAGCATCTGTTCCATTACACAATGTTCTATTTCTGCGTCTCACACATTTAACTAGAAAGGAACAAATAGACTATTTTAAAATACGTTTTCAGTGCTTCTAAATGAGAATACAAAGCATCTTTGCCAGAAATGTATGTGACAGAACAGGAATAAACTATGCCTTTTGAATTTAAGGAATATAAAAATGAATTAATTATTTCAATTATATTTAAATATTAAATATAATTGTACTACTAAACAATTGGAGGACAATTATTGAATTAAAAATGTTTTCCTTCTTCAATCATTTTTTCTTATATGTATACCATAGTTTTCATTTTGGATTTGAAATCTATTAAGATATAGCATAAAAATGTGATAGGTATTTTTGAAAGTTGTTACATTTAGTATAATCAGTTTTCTGTGCCTAATTCTTCTCCTTGGACATAATGAATTAGAACTAAAATATGAATTCACCCATCTATCCATTCATTCAATAAATATTGATTAATCATACTATGTGCCAGAACATAGGTGTAAAATTAAAAATCAGTGGCAAAAGTGCGTAATGTCTTGGACCTTATCATTCTAGAAGAGGAAGACAGAGGGGAAGAGTATAAAACTTTAAAATAAATAGATGACTAAGTTCTGTGAAGAGCAAAAAAGGAAGATATGGGGGGAAAATAGCAAAAGAGTATTTCTTTAGAGTAAGTGATCTTGTAATAGTTTCTGATCAAGAATACCTTAATTGAAGTTAATAACTGAAATCAAAGATTACAAAATATATAAATAGTCACTTTTCCCTTTAAAAAAAGATAATTAGGAGACATCTTGAATGGTTAAAATACAGCATGTGTGACAAAATCTAGTTAGAGAAGCTATTCCAAAGAAAGATTCAGAAAGAATATGATTCTACATACACATTTTCCAGCTACGTCTGCAATCTAAAGGCAAGGTGTAAAAGTATGCTAGAAAATCTTAACAGGCCAGTCCCCAAAAGGGCTCACTATTGTGCTTCAAGGCTAGCATTTTATTTGGATGCAAATCCTATATATAGCTTACATGACTTAATAGAGGAAAGATTGCTTTTTATTTTTGCTTAAGAAAAAAAGTGGCATAAATTATTACCATGATGTTAAATTATTCTTCTTACTGCTTTACAACTATTTGAGAACATTTTGCATGAGAAAAAAATATGTGCAAATATAAAGAAGGCCACCCAATGTGTGAAAGGTAGCAGCATTTTGTGGCACATGGTGTGTCACTCAATAAAAGAAAAGACATGACAAAATTCATTTTAGTCACTTATTCATCCAATTAATTTATTCAAACAGTATGTACTTCAGACTAAGGAGATATGTCAAAAAAGAGCCAAGAGCTTTAAGTTTATACTGCTGCTCACTGAGCATAAAACACTCCTATTATCTCATTATGTGTATATTTTAATTAAACAAAGCCTAGAAAATAGTACTTGATGTGTAGAACACATACTGTATATAAGCAGGGGATCATGTTACAGTAAAATTTTAAATGATACTAAACTATGTATAATTTATTTTCTGAACAAATAAGTCAAGAGATGAATAAATCAATGAACCTATTTGAGCAAATATAACCTTTAATATAATACTAAGCTATGATCCTTCCTTTCAAAATGTTTACAATCTAGTGATAACAATATTAAATAGTAAATATAGAGGACATACTAAAGAGATAATAATTTGAGATTATATTTAACACTGATTCTACAAACTATCTGATGGTGCACTCATATTGTTGTGGTGATCATACCATCTCAGGAGTCAAAAACCACGGATTCCTACTCCGACACAGAAATTTTATAATAGAGTAGGGTAATTTTGAGCCTCTTTATCTAAATCTTTAAATAATCTAATATGTGAAAGAGAGATGGAGAGAGAGAAAGAAAGAAAGAGAGATCCAAATGAGGTATTGTATGTGAAAAGTATCCAAAACTCTTTTGGCTTTAATCACCATTAACATAGGATTTCGGAAGGGTGGGGTTTATTAATTCATTTATCTCTTTATTGAACAGATGTTTATTGAGCCCTGATTACAAGGCAGGAACTGTTTTGGGTGGCAGATATATGGCACAGGACAGACTAATTCCCTGCTCTAGGCAAGCGTACGTTCCACGGAAGGGAACAGAAAATTAACAAATAAACAGACATATCCAGTATCAGACAGTTGTTAAGCACTAGGAAAGAAAGAAAGCAAAATGAGGAGATTCAGAATGACAGCCTGTGGGAGAACTATTTCAAACAGGGCAATTAGAGAAATCCTTTCTAAGAAATGACATTTAATAAGAGATCTGAATGACATGAGGTTGCAAACTCTTGAAGGGTTTTAGGGTAAGAGAGTTTTAGGGAAATGAATAAATAAATGCTGACACTCTAGGGGAAACAAGCTTGGTGTTTTGGAAAGAGAGCAGGAAGGATAAAGTGAGGGGCAGCATGGTAGGAGATGAGGTGAGGCCTTCCTGGAGGAGGGCCTAATGTTTAAAGAGGAGGAGGATAGGTCAGAAAAGGCTTAGAGAGAATGTGGAACATAATCAGGATCTGGAAGGGTGGAGAGGAAAAGGCAGGGACTCCATCACGAGGGAAAACAAAGGAGAAAGTGAGTAAAACAAACGTATTAAAATATCCAGGGAAGTAGGATCATAATAGAAGCTATTATAGAGATAGTGATAGAAAAAAATAAGTTAGAAATAAGCAGCAATTAAACAGCTATTTGATATAAAATTATTTTGGCAATGGCAAGAAGGATGGTTTGAAAGGATGAGCACCTTAGGTAAGGTTGTCTTAATCAAGCTATGGGTCAAAAGCACCCACAAATGATGTACTAGCCAGAGTAGGTTAACTTATTTAACATACAAACTACTAAATCTAACTGGATTTACACAATTAGTTTATTTCTTGCTTACATCACAGAAGAGACAGACTCTTCTGGGGTTGGGAGGCTGTTCCGTGCAGTCATCTGGGCCTCCCGGATACTTCCAGATTGTGGCTTCACCCACCTCCAAATCTGTGTTCCTCTCCATTCAGCCAACTGATGGGAAGAGCATGGTCTGCACATTGGAAAGTGTTTAGTGTGTAGTCCAGGAAGGGGAGCAGGTTCCTTCATATTTAATATTATGAATGTAAGTGACGTGGCCACACATTACTAAAAAGGAGGCTGTAAAACACAGTCTCTTTGTGTGATCAGGGAGAAAAACGAAACAGATAAAATACAGTCAGAGATATGATATCCACACATTAGATATAAGTAGGTAGCACAAATAAAATGTAGTCAAAAATAATATACACATTAGAAAAAATTAATAGCATATAAGAATAAATAGTACAAAGGAAACATTAAATTTCCAATATCACAGATCCTCACTATAATATTTCTATTATGAAAAATAGGAAAAATCTGTCATTATAAAAAAGATTTTGAGTAAACATCATTGGGGAAAAGTATAACAAAATGTTCTAGTTTTTATTAAAATATTAATTTTTGAATTGAATTTTTCTGGTTTCCTTCCCCCTCATAGAGTACATCAATGTAGATCATGGCATTTGGATAATGGGATTATTTTTAATCATTTACTTTCTCAATGTTCCCTAAGTGAATAATGCTGGTTCATTATGTCCTTATTCTAAAATGCAATATGTGTATGCATCTGTGTGATTTTTATTTATTGAAAAACTTTTTTTCTTACCAGTTAGAAGAAAAGAGAGCTTCAGTTGAGAAGGTTTTCCTCTTAACTTAAGGCAGAGATGTTATGAAAATACAATTTAGTATCTGGAACTATTTGGAAGCATAAATGAAAATAATATTTTTAAACATAAAATAATATTCTTTGCAGATGTTGTAATAGTTTTCAGTCCAGAAAAGATGTTAAAATCACAGATGGCCTCACAGATTTGACCAGTAGACGATAGCCTATAACGACCAATGAAAAACTGGTGAAATTTACTGTGCCCTGAACATGATTCACCTATGTAACATCTATGTAATAGTAGCAGTAGTAGCAATGGTAGGAATTATAATAAAGCAATCACACTTAACGACAACAACAAAAAAAAACCCTCACTTGGACATAGAAGACTATCCTCAAAGACATGATCTGTTAGGTAGAAATTCTTCTCATATAGGAGACACAACACAGAATTATTGTCAGTTGCATTCAGGAATGCCAGTAATTAAACCTATTTCAGTCAGATAACTCTTGGTTTTACATCATACCTGAAACAACTCTTCTGTCATTTTCTCTCTCTCTCCCTCTCCTCCCCTTACAAGATACAAGGAAATTATTATCTAATGCCTAAAAGTGAGGGGATCTTATCATTGTTAATTTCTAGTATAGACTAATATTTAATGGTAATGTTCAGCTAAATCATGGTTTTTAAAGGCTTTCTTCCTTCACATACCTCCCACAAGAATTTAGAATAAAACAAGTGTTGTCAAGAAAGTTTCCAGGTTGACAAATTGTAACAGTTTAAATTGCTAAAATGTTGAAATTTGTTTCTTTCAAATACTGGCATTTTAAAAGAACAGATTATGTCAGTCTTTTAATTACATCCCATTGGATCTAAATATCAATGATTTGATACACAGCATCACTGATTTAAAAGAAATACGTGAACAAGTGTAATATTGCATAATATTTTCATATTTAGATCATAATTTAATCCCAATTCCTCCATAGGATTTTATGTGAATATATATAATACATTTAAGTCTTTTGTAAAAGCCTTTTATTGTTTCTCTACAATACAAAATATATGTTCAAATTTAAAATCATGTTTTAAATTAACTGTGAGGGCAAGACAGTAAATATTTTTAAAAACTTATTCCAGCTTGAAGTATCTTTACTACTATATGTAAATGTAACACACAAAAGATCTAAAGATCTTTGTTTATGTATCCCTGGAAGAATATTATTTATTGTGAGAACAATGCAGGGATCAACATGCATCTCATTCCTATTTAAATGAACTTTCTATAAGCATCTAACTCAACTCTTCAAATCCCATCTGAGTTTTGTGCCAAAAATCACATGCTGTTTTCCCATTAACAGATATTTTTAATAATCTGTCTCTGACAACTAAATTTGGTTCTTCTTCAATTTTGCTGAAAAGTATGATTTGGGAAACATCTGAAAAAGTATTTGTTTTCTATTAACAGTCATCACTCATTTTCCCAATTCTGACACCAATATCTAGTTTATCCTGTGTATGCATGTGTGTATATGTAAAATCCTGATGTTTATGCATGTTTGGATTATTTCACATCCTGGCACAATATAACATAATTAGCCCTAGGATGCATGAGAAGTATTCATTTTTAGTATAAAGTGGGAATAATTGTAATTGAGAAAGAGGAAGTAGGAAAGGAGCTGCTTGACTAAGGAACCCTATTAGTCCTATGAAAGGATACATATAGATGTGAGGGATCAGGGAATTAATTTCTTGAAAACCACCTGTGCTTTTATCTTTTGACTCCAGGGTATGTATACTGCAATTGGAAGACAATTGGTCTAAGAAGGCTAATCTACAAAGTGGGGAAAATCCTTCAGAGGGTATGAATACACAGACATTGGTTCCTTGCTTTGTTCCCTTTTGAGTGGTCACATGTCACAGATGACAAGCAACATGCCCTGTGTTGAGAGAGTAGAAGTTCCCATACTGGAGATATTGACGGTGTCACACTTGACCTTTTATTTATGTCAGCATTTTGTGACTCCTTGAAGGTGCAAGTGCACAGTTGAGTGGACTTACACACTGTGATTCGTAGTTTTGATTAACCATCCTCACAAAATTGACAAGATGCTTAGAAAGATTTCTGCCACATAAACATTTATTAAAAATAGTATAGGGTTAATAATCCAAACATGAGTAAACATCAAAATATGGCAGTACTGATGTTTATTAACCAAGTTCAATCTTAGACCATGCCACAAGACCAAAGCAACGATGGTCTGAATTAAAATCACAAGAAGTCAGTAAGATTTTTCTAAATCATCAAAAAGACAATTTGAAATACATAATTTATAAACAAATAAACATGTTTTGGGATATTGGTCCAAAAATACTTTAATGCTAGGGTGTATTATTAAAAACTTTGGGGCTACTGGTCTAGAGAAAGAGGTAGCGTTATCTTTTCTATGCAACAGAAAGGACAGGACGGTAGCTCTCTGCCTGTCTAGAAATTTTATCAGCATTATTTCCTCTCTATATTTAGCACAAAGGAGAAAAGAGAAGAATCAGTGAGGTCTTGGGACAGTCTATTACCAATGATGCTTATGACAACATAATTATGCTGCCCTATATGTGTAAATAGTATAGATGATATTATGATATTTATAATTTATATGTAAATAATTCAGAAAGTGATTTTTTTAAAGAAACAGAATATAAAAATTGGGAAAAGTAGGTAATTACATATAATTTTCTTTTAGGATGAGTGGTTTCCCAGCAACATTTTTAGTCAATGTAAATTTCAACAGAACTTCCAAAATATTTGAGTTATGGGATGAACACATCTTTGTCTCAAGCTGGCATTACTACCACAGGAAAGCAGAGGACTCTGCAGAAACACACAAACAAATCTTCCCCAATTTCACTAGCTGGCCACAGCTATCTTCATGAATTTCTTGAGAGATACAGATTTTGCATTTAAGATTTTGTGTATATGTTCTCTTAAGCTGGGCGGGTATTCTATTAAGTAATAATACTACCATTAATTTACATGCCTAAGGTCAATGAACATTGAACAATGAATATTTCCCTTTCGTTGTGGACTAAATTATAGACACTTAATTCCTAAAAGATACAAGATTTGAAATACTGCTATGTTCTAATGCAATCAATGGGTACTTGAAATGTCTTGCAATTGAGTTCCTTATTTCAGATCTTACAACTGCAAACCAGACAGGAAGTACATAAAGTGCTATATAACTCAAAGCAAAATTCACACAACTTAGAACACCTAAACACCTGAAAAAGCACTGAGACAAATAAATGAATTTGTCTGCACTAATTAGCAATTCTCAAGCTAAGGGAGATGGAAGCACAATGGACTATAAGGTTGAAGCTAAGACTAACTTGTAAACAATTTTAAAAATCCAGTTGTAGAAACAGGTATAGGAAAGAACTGTAAAAACTGTGAAAATGGTTCTTCATCAGGCATCGAGCTTTTTCAGCCACACTTGCAAATACAATTACAGCAGTTTTACCAGTAGTTGTGTGCAAATTTGAATAGCAATTATGCACATGCATACAATCTCATTAGAAATTTAATGTATGTCTTTCTAAAATAGATTATTATCTAAAAGTTAACTGCTTTTTACTTAAATAAAACAGTGAAACTGATTGCAATGACTCATCACTAAAACAAGATTTGGATTTCTGTTTGAAAGTGATACTTAGGATAACATCAAAAATTTTTCATTAAGCTAGAAGGAAAAACTTATTCCACTCGAAAAAAGAAAAAAAAGCCCAGCATAATAAACCTAGTTCCAAATTTAATCCTTGACATATTATCTACTTTTGTGATTTCTTTAAGGTAATGCTAAGAAAGTTTAAAGCAGTTCCTCTTAAACTGTGTCTTCTTTCCCAATTTTGCTACTGTTCCAAAAATAAAACCCATAAAAGACTGCTTAGAAGATGAGAAAAAGCAGAGAATAAGGAGAAAATGCATTCATGTTATGTATTTATATAAATACATTTTTGTTTTGCTAGACTGAAAATATGTATATCTTCTGAATGCAAAGATACTTAAACATCAGCATTTTTTCAGTATTTTGCAAGTTAATATACCTTGATCTTAGAGCTTGAAAATATTTCTAATACATTGTAGGATGTATGAATTAGACATAATTCTAGTATATAGTGGTTACCACAAGATTATAAAATATGACAATTTATGAAAAGTTCCTACCTATACATAGGAAGATAACATTAAAAAATCAATTTAACTCAATTTATAAACATGATTTGAATACATACACATCTCAGACTTTTGTAGACATTGTCAACAAAAATGACTAGTACAGCTTTTCTGCCACTAAAGATTTCACGTAGTAAAGAAAAGTCATTGGTAGCCCCAAGTGTAAACGCTACCTTGGAAGTAACAGAAATATGAAATATTACTTCCAAGAAGAGAGTCATTCATTCCCTTTTTTATTATGGTACAACTGATATATATAAATATATATGTGGGTGTGTGTATATGTGCATGTGTGTATACACATACATTACTAACTATAGTCACTGTGTCAAACTTATTTATCCTGTGTAACTGAAACTTTGTCCTCTTTGACCAACATCTCCTCAGTTTCTGGCAATTCAGTCTTTAAGGTTGTGGCCTGTTGGTAAATAGGCTACTTGAATAAGAAGTGGTGCCTGCGCAGATCATTATAGAATGGGAAAGAACTCCACAGATTGAGAAGTCAAAAGGATGGCATTCCATCTCATTGCTAACACTTTCATGTATTTCCTTTCCATCACTTCAAATGTTACCTAACTCATTTTCAAACTTTCTTATTCCTCAGGTTTTGTTTGAAAAGGCATTTTCTGAGAGAGATCAGCCATGAACCAACAATAATAAATAGCTTTTCCTTGTTATTCAGTTTCAGTATCTTAACTTTTAATCAAGGAATTTAAGCTGTTTATATTTATCTCCATAATATTGTATTTGGTCCAATGCATAGTTTTATTTTATGATTTTTTTCATTTCTCTTGTTCTATCCTTTGTTTTACTGACTTATTTCCTTCTGTGGTAATTTTAAAAATAGAATGCTAATTTTTTCTTTTTTTTGAGACAGAGTTGCCTGGGCTAGAGTGCGGTGGTGTCAGCCTAGCTCACAGCAACCTCAAACTCCTGGGCTCCAGCAATCCTCCTGCCTTCGCCTCCTAAGTAGCTAGGACTATAGGCATGCACCACCATGCCCGGCTAATTTTTTCTGTATGTATTTTTAGTTGTCCATATAATTTCTTTTTTTTTTTTTTTTTTAATTTCAGCTTATTATGGGGTTACAAAAGTTCAGGTTATATATATTGCCCATGCCCCACCCATCTCTTCGAGTCTGAGCTTCAAGCATGTCCATTCCCCACACAGTGCACATTGCACTCATTATGTAGGTATATACATTTAGTAGAGACGGGGTCTCGCTCTTGCTCAGGCTCGTCTCGAACTCCTGAGCTCAAACAATCTACCCGCCTTGGCCTTCCAGAGTGCTAGGATTACAGGCGTGAGCCACCGCACCTGGCCTGCATTTGTTTTTTTTATTGACAGAAAAGCTCTGCACACAAATAAATAAAATATTTTTCCCACAGTGTGCTTGGAGAAATCAAGTCATAATCTTATGTCGATATGTGTGATGATGTATAAGAAGAGATCTGTTTCCATTTTCTTTACACCAGCCAACTGACATTTCAAAAGATAAGAGGTCCTGTTCAGCTTGAATGAACCCAAAAATATCTTCTCAAATGTATTTGAACTCATCTTTTGAAATGTCAGTTTGTGACCAAGTGATAGAGTTACTCATTTGGATACTGGAATATAAGTGTTAAGAGTCTGAAACAATATTTTTAAAGAGATACAAGGAGATTGAAGAATATTTTGAGAAAATCAATGAAGTAAAATTTGTGTAGCAATTAGTACATTAATATAATTAGCTCTCTACTCTTAGGATACTTAAAAAGTTTAAATATAGAAATACATTATTATAACATTTATGTTTCAAGATATTTATTTTATATTCTGATTTTTCCTCTTTAATTTTATTTAATATTTCATCAGCTATAGCTATTTCACTTTGCTGTTTTGTGTACATGTTGAATATTTTTGTGTGTCCTAATGATTTTTTAAAGGAAATTGACTATACATTTGGATCTGAATTATCTTGTTTTTGCTGGATAAGCTGGAGGTATAATGGACATGGCAATAACAAAATATGATTAAAAATTGATCATGATAATTGACTTACCATGCAGCCTAGCAATTGCCCTCTTGGGTGTTTACTCCACAGATATTAAGACTTATTTTCACATAGGAACTTGTACACAAATGTTCATAGCAGCTTTATTTGTAATAGACCAAAGCTGGGCTAAAACTACCCAAATGTCCTTCAATGAGTGAATAGTTAAACAAATTGTGGTACATCTATACCATGGAACACTACTCAGCAATAAAAAGGAATGAGCTATTGATTTACAAATAATTTGGATGACCTTCAATGAAATTATGCTGAATGAAAAAGCCAATTTCAAAAGAATAAATACTGCATCATTCCATTCATGTAATATTTGTAAACTAGCATAATGATATAAATTAAAGTTAATTAATGATTTCCTGGGGCTAGGGCTAGTGAGTAGTAGTTGTTTGGATAGAAAGGGGCAACATGAGGGAATATTGAAGTAGTGATATAGTTGGGTATTCTGATTTTCCTTGTGATCATACAAAGCTACACAAGTGATAAAATCACAACTTTCATGCACACACACACACACACACCACACATTCATGCTCACAAAAGAGTACATGTATAACTTAAAATCTTAATAAGGTCTGTAAGTTGTGGCAATATCAATTGTTTGGTTTTGATTTTGTATTATAAATGTGTATTATGTTCATATATATATATATATAGAGAGAGAGAGAGAGAGAGAGAGTCTCACTCTGTTGCCCAGGCTAGAGTGCCATGGCATCAGACTAGCTCACAGCAACCTCAAACTCCTGGGCTCAAGCAATCCTTCTGCCTCAGCCTCCCAAGTAGCTGGGACTACAGGCATGTGGTACCAAGCCTGGCTAATTTTTTCTATATATTTTTAGTTGTACAGCTAATTCCTTTCTATTTTTTAGTAGAGATGGGTCTCACTCTTGCTCAGGCTGGTCTCGAACTCCTGATCTCAAGGGGTCCTCCCGCCTTGGTCTCCCAGAGTGTTAGGATTACAAGCGTGAGCCACCATGCCTGGCCTATAAATGTATATTATGTTAATATTGGGGGTGATTTGGGGAAGAGTCCCTGGGACTTCTTTGTACATTTCTTTGCAACATCCTGTAAATCTATAATTATCTCAAAATAAAAGGTTTACAAAAACTCATTTGAAGTAAAATAATTATGAAAGACAAAACCTTAAGAGAAAATGCAATCTTACAAAAGTTTTTGTTGTGGAATCTCATCATATTTTGAGGGTGCTAATGTTCACTTCTATTTACCTCCCATTGTGAGGCCTATGAAAGCTGTTGTCCTCAAACTAGTCTACTGTGTAAATCTACAGGACTGCTTCAAATTCATGCCCATGAACAAGGGCTTGGAAAGTTTTTTTAATGCCAAAGAGGGCATTTTAATTCTGCCTTTTTTTGAAATTTTTGATTATTCTTTGTAAATGTGGAATAGCCTTTGATTTTAGGATGCAAATAATACTGGGAATATGTTTTGTAACTGTATAAGAGGAGGAAGACACTTTTTCCCTAGACTTTTTGTTTCCTGGAAAAAATTAGTATTTTAAATATGTATTTTAAAAACTAACACATGCATCCATTTTCATATTTTATTTTCATTTAATAATCAAATTAGTTTTAACAATAAGAATTATTGGTGGATTCCAAAGCGCAGATTCTATTGGTGATTTATAATTCATGTTTAGGGCATTTATATATTTATGTATTCAGAAACAGGGTCTCATTCTATTGCCAGGCTAGAGTGCCATGGCATCATCATAGCTCACTGTAACCTCAAACTCTTGGGCTCCAGGATCCTCCTGCCTCAGCCTTCCGAGGAGCTGGGACTACAGCTGCCCACCACCCTGCCTGGATAATTCTTCCATTTTTTGTAGAGACAGGGTCTCTTTCTTGCTCAGGCTGCTTTCAAACTCCTGACCTCAAACAATATTCCCATCTTGGCCTCCCAAAGTGCTAGGATTACAGACGTAAGCCACCACGCCCAGCCTAGGGCTTTTACTGAATTATATTCTTCCTCCTTAGAGATCATCAGTACTGATGATTAAATATATTTTTAAATATCAAACAAAAAGGCCTGATAGTATCTTTAATGGAATCAACCAATTTTGCTATAAAGTATCACTAACATTTTGATATTACCTTATGTTCTTTTTTCACTTCAAAATAATGATATATATCTGTTCTACCCAAGTAGCTTTCTGTGTTTTAACAAAAGTTTATATTAATACATTTAACAAGCAGGAAACATGAAGGAAAAAGTATTATTTCAAAAAAAAAATACACTGAAACATGAGACATACAACAGAAATCATCCCTCCCAGAGTTTCTGTAATACTTGGAAATGTGGATACAACACTGAAAATGATTAAGTCAAACAAGTAATTGCCCCTAACTGTTTTTAAAATAAGGGCAGAGGCTAATGGAAATAATTTTTGTTTTACTAATTTATGGTATTATTAATATAAGGCTACCCATTATCACCATCATTTTACTCTCCTCTGTCTCTCCCTTTCCTCCTCTTTCTTTTCTTATCTTTCTTTTCCAGCTCTGTAAGTGTGTGTGTGTGTGTGTGTGTGTGTGTGCATGAGTCCATACACATTTTTCTCTAGGATTTTCTGTTACTTATATTTTTCTATTGTTATATAAACTATAAATGTTAATTGTAGAAAATGCAGAAATAAAAGGTAGAAAAATAAATCTAAAGTATCCCACCAGCCACATATAAATGACGTTAATGATATAAAGCTTTCCAACCTTAAAAAGTTTGCCTCTTAATATGCCTTTATAATTTGATACTTTAGAGCTATTGTTTTACCTACATAATATTCTTCCAAGCATTTAAATGACCCCATGAACCATTCATTTATATATATCTGTGTGTATATATATCTCTATATGTATATCTCTACTATATACATACATTATAATATATTCACTTCTTATTGAAAATTAGAGTATTTCTGATTTATATCCATTAAAATACCATTATTTAATATTTTAGCCCATCTTAACCTATTTGCTTAAATTTTTAAAAATATAATTGCTGGATGTAAAACTGCCTACATTTTAAAGGCACTTGATGATATCGTGAAACCACCCAATAAAAGATGTTCCAGATTAACATCTCACCAACAGAGTATGTGAGTAAATGAGATTACCATTGCTAACTTTTGTCTAGAAGCCTGTTCCTTACACAATCAAAGTGGTATCAAAAGCCTGGCTACATAGGTACCACATTTTTATTTATGCCATTGAGAAAATTTATCAGTTTTCCCACAGAAAACTATAGCTATTTATAATAAAATACGTTCTTGTATAAATGGATTAGTTATGTTTTTCAAGTGAGTATATACACTGAGTTTAATAAACAGCACTCTGAGATGAGAAATAATATTGCTTATTTTTCACAGATACCAGGAGATGGGTTAAAATAAGTGAAATTTTTACTCTCAATTCAATATTTTGACTCTTTTGTGTATACTTTTCCTACTTTCTCAACACCAAGAGTCCTTATTATTTCATTGTCCACATCTTCATCTTATGTCAGTTGTCCAAGATGCTGGATGCAAATAACCACCACAGAACCTCCTGGCAAGTCAATTTGGCTTATCATAAACTACAGCAGACTTGGCCTCAAACTCTGCTGCAGCATCTGTAATCCTAGCACACTGATACAAGAATGATTACAGAAGAAACCACCACAATCAGCAACCACTGTGGTTCTTTGGCCCATTAATTTATTTGAACATCTCATTCCTTCTTCTTTACTACAAAACTTCCTATTAATAATCATAAACAGTGTGAGGACTTTATTCTTTTCTCAGTATCGATAAAAAAGAAAAAAAATGAGTGCTGATTATGATACATCTTTAATACTAAGCAATGTTTCTGATGAATAATACTTTAATGTATTAATAAAACAATTTATAGATTTAAACCCTTATTAATTTATGAAAAATGCTATTAATTCATTTTTAAATTAAACACCCATTTGATAACCGATTATATTTCAATATAATTTAATCTCACAGTAATATGTACAAATGTGGGTCATTAGTAGAGAGAAAGGATTCTATTGAGATAGGAAACTGGTAGGCATTGCTTAACTGAATTGAAACAAAGTCTTAAAACAAAGTCTTGAACCATTCTGATCAAAACAGCATGCAAGTCAGGAGGTTTCCAACCACCCTGATCAAAACAAGACAGGCGGCAGGTCAAGTTCCAACCAGTTAGAACTAAGATGGCGGATAAGGATAAATCAACAGCTTCTTGACCTTGCAGCTTCATTATACCCTTATTACCATAAAAGTTTCTAAGGAAACCTCCTACTCTCATGCACCTGATGCCACGACACTTCCAGTCTGACCACATTTAGTCAAAAGGAGGGCTGTCATCCTAAATCCAGGAAAACACCTCCATTTTTCAAGAAACAGCATAAATATTCCTCCCGTTGTTTAGCCTATAATTAAGCCATTGCTTAAATAGAAGGACTAAAGCAATCACAGGGCAGTTCCCTTCCTCAAGGAGAATTAGACCCTTCTCTGTGGAGTCAATTTTTCTGTGCTTCTTGAATAAAACTCACTTTCCATTTACACTCTGGGCTAGCTACTGAATTCTTTCTTGTGTGAAGCCAAGGACCCCCTTGGACTTCAAGTGATTCCCAGCATTGGGAATTACTTTCCTGTGTCACTAGGACTTCAGGAAAAATGTTTAAGAAACCAAGTAACACTGAACAAAAATTAAAATGTTTTTTTGTTTTATGTTCATTAACATGTGACATGAAATAATAGAAATATTGTAGTATTGGCTGTGAACTTCAAGAGCTATTGATCACTTGTATTAGTCAATATTTACCTTTGGTATCAAAATAATTAACATTACCATGTATCTGTCCTTTTTGGCAAATTATGGATTTAAAAAATTAACCTCATTAGAGTATCTTACAGTTTCATTGGGCTATCTTATAATTTCTCATCTGAAATCTACTGTGGGTTAAAATTTTGCTTTGCTTGTGTCTTTTTTTTACCAAATTCCCCAAAGACATAATGTAGCTAATTAACAAAAGCATTTACAAGTATGTAAAAGTTTCTAAGATTGTATAACATTTTAGGGAAAATACTCATGAGTTTATGGAGTCTTATTTAGATTATTTTTATAAGATTGTTGCTTATGTTTACAGGGGCTATGTGCCATCTGTTTGTTTGTGCTAATATTATCTGACCACAGACTTCAATCTTGTTTTCTTGATTTGGTCCATTGTCTTCATTGTACACAACAAATTGTGTGCATGTTTTTATGTACATGAAATAGTCTTTTTCTCCAAGTAATGCTTATTTACAATCCTTGGTTTCTTGTTTTCTCCTATTCATTTATCAGACCTATACTATATTCTTTGTTTCATTGCTGTTGGATTTAAATGAACGTGAAAATTGGAGTATTTTATCTATTAATTGCTCCCACTCATCCAGAATTCTGGGTTGTCCTCTTCTGACCAACCTGGTTATTGAATTTATTCTTTACTTCAGTTACATTAGTATTTTCTTGAATAGAGTTTGTACCATGGGTGAAAGTTCCCAAGTCTTACCAGTTGTGAGACTATTCAGATTACCTAACCTTACTCCTCACTTTTCTCATCATTAACATGGGGGCAATAATTGCACCATTATCAGAGTCAAAGTGTTAGCATGAAATAAAATGGTTAATGTAAAAACATCACAAAATGCTTCACACACAACATATCTTCAGTAAAAATTAGCATGTTTTTCTATCAAGATTTTTTTGTTGTTCTACTTTGAATACAGAGAAGATACATTCAGGGTTATTAATACACTGAACTTAATTATAATATTTAAACTTTTTATAGGAGTAGTAAACTTTCAAGTTGCCTTATCAAGGTTACTATGTATATCCTTCCTTCATGAAAGCTTAGTAATAAAGCCACATATAAGCTGAGATCTTAGGGGACACCAGCTACTTTCATCTTTTGAAGCCATAGCAGCTATCCCCAAAATTGAGAAACACAAACAATACCACATCCAAATCAATACTGATGTTGTAACCTTATGCTGTACAAAGCAGTAAGTATGAAAGAAAAAAAAAAAACAAATCTAGTTTTCATGTAATATCATGGTTCAATGTAAGTGTGCTAAGGTTATTAACATGCCAAGAAATCAACACATGGCCCATTGTAAGATCTTCTTTGAGATTGATGCCCAAGTCAAACCACCATCATTGCCTTCTCTGATTAACCCTCTTTAGACCAAAAAGGACTTTTATTGCTATCACTGGGACTTCATTTTACAGCTGTTCATTCTTTCAAATATATTTAATAAGTATCATTAAATTATGAGAAAAATGACTGCTATTTAAGGTGGAAAATACAAAAAATTTTGCATTTTGGAATCTCAGCCACTCAGCAAGTTAGCAATCTTAGGAGATCACACAAGATGATCACAGTGACCAGTGTCCCAGGTTATTTTTGATATGCCTGGTTTAAATTCTTTCTCTCTGTCCCTTAATACATACACTTTATAGTTAGATCATCTTTCTAGTTTTTGATTCAGAAAATACTGGCATTGTCTAATTTATTTTCATAAATCACAAGTTATGAATGCTTTGAGAAGGAGAATCAAGTCACCTTTTTTTTTTTTTTTTTTAAAGGAATCAAGCTTGAATGCCTGACTCTCCTTGGACACTGGGTAGGATTTAGATGAGAGCAATGTGTGTGTGTGGTGGGATGGGGGTTAGGGGGTTTAAATATTTTTGTGGACAGGGTTTCTGTTGAATGGAATGACAAGCATAAAAATCAGACAGGCATGAGGCAATTTAGAGGAACATTGAATATATAATTTTAGTGTGGAATAAAATAGAAAATTTGTTTAAACACTTTGTAGTAGAAGGCTTTAAAGGCTAAAGAAATCTTGTTATTTTTGTAGTCAATAGTAAATAATTAGAGATAGATGAGTAGGTTAGTAAGGTAGAAATGCAAAGACTATGAAAAAGAAGGGAGCTTGAAAATCATCTTCTCCAAATCCCACATTTTATTGATTATGATACTGAGGCCTATAGAGGTAAATCAACTAGCTCCAACCCCATTAAAGGCTTATGTCTCATATTAGTTTTATTATGTATTCTTAGACTCTAGGTATCTTACTTGATATTCTGTCTAAACATTTTTAAGTAAATCAACTATAAATGGGGAGAGCTTACATTTTGAATGGTCTTCAAATAGAAATATAAATTTTAACTTTCCATCTCACTGTAAAGCTTTTTGCCAAACTGAAAGACTGATTCACTGCCATTCCTCTAAATTTGCTTCATCCATTTGGAGCACATTATAATAGAAAGACTCTTGGTGCCAAAACATTTAAGGAAAAAAAAAAAAAAAAGCAAAGATGAGCTTCCACCTCTTTACAAAATTGCACCACTGTTGCTTTATTCCTTCATCTTTATTGCAAATATTTAAACAAAAACCAAATGTCATCAGCTAAAGATTGTGAGAAACTTATTCTGAAGACAAACATGATTCTAGATATGTCAAAACTGGTGAGCAGACTCACCTTTATTAGGTGTGAATAGAAGCCCAATTTTTACAGTGGTTACTCTGCCAAATTAAATGAGATACCTTTCTTCCAAAAAAAAAAAAATCACATTTTTTTGCAGGTGTTTTCTTTGTAGTTTTTTTTTTTCTTTATTGATGCCAGTAGAGTAAAATTGCCCTTCAGATATATCTCGTTGAAAGAATGAAGGAGTAAATTGAGGGAAGATACTGAAGCAAAGAAGACAGAATTGAGGTAAAGCATAGAAAGTTAATTGTCTTAAGCTGTTTTCCCCTAATTATTTGCAAGCCTCTGGATGCAACAGGACAAAATCAATTAAAATAATTAATTTTTAAAGCCCTGAAATTATATGCCTTTCACTAGACTTAATCACACGTGTCTGCATATCATACAATTTCTTAAAAAAAATTTATCAATGAAATACATGAATTAAATCATCACCCTCTTAAAATACCTAGCACACTACAAACCTCAACAGCCAAATTCTCTGACTCCCTGAAATCTCAAACAGAGCTACCGCCTGTATATTTAGGTATCCATCATTTACTTTTGAAGAAAATGTTGAGTAATTATCCCATTCCAATCACCTCGGAACTGGAAGACCGGAAAGGGTCAGCAGCAGCGAGCGATATGGGTGTTTAAGAAACTAGCCACGGACCCGCAGCAGAGCCTGCGAATGCGCGGCCATGTGACGACAGGGGTGTTGATGCCACAAGCCTGTGAGGGGCAGCAGGCAATGTGCCAAACGAAGGGACCCGCTCCTTTGAGGGCTCCGGCCGAGCTGGGGCTGATTTCCCTTCCGCCTCCCGGGAACCCCGGTCCTTGCCAACGTCGTCAGGAGAATTCTTCGCCCTAATTATCCGGGGAGGGAGACGCGCCTCTCCCGGAGACCGCTAGGCAACACTCACCACGGCAGCCTCCGCATTACTTCCCTCCGTGGGTGTGTGACTTCGTCGAAGCGACTCACGCTTACAGTAGATTCTCACTGGCGAGGCTGCGAGCCGCGGAGGGCGGGGGAGCCAGGAAGAGGAGGAGGGAAGGAGGGTGGGAGGCGCAGAGCGGCGAGGCTGAGGAGGCGCCGGAGCTCCAGACACAGCGGGAGCCCGCCGTGGCGGTGCAGTCGCAACCTCGCCTCAGCAGCTGCGCACACGCCGCCTCCTCGGCCAGCGGCGGAAACCGCGGCAGCTCCCGGGCCGCCTCTGCCGGGCTCCGCGCTCCTGCCCGCCGGCCGCCGTCGGTACCTCCCTCCTCACCGCTCTGCCTGCAGCTATTTCTGTCAGCTTCTTTGAACTCTCCGGATTTTGGCCTTGGCTCGACGCTCGCCTGTGTTTTCCTCCTCACATTTTCTCAACTTCTCTTCATTTATCCGTAGACACCCCGCTTTTTCCTCATCTTTTTAATTGGGGATTTCGTCTTAAGATGACTTGTCTTCCTTACCCTCGTCCACTTCAGCACTGAAGACTGAAAGGGAACCTTTACCTTTCCGCCAGTGGCATTTAGAAATTCTCAATCCTTAAAAAGTCTTAAGAGGCTTAACAGGAGCAGGACTCGAGACCCTGTGGACGCCCTTGCGCCCAGACCAGCACTGCACTGGCAACCAGAACTAGGATTTCCCTGAACCCCACCGAAGGGGAGGGCGAGAGGGGCCAGAAGCAAACTTCAGCTGTCTCCGCGGGTCCGTGCTTCCCGCATTTGGAGGAGCCGCGTGCCAGAAGGCGTGGGACCCCACGGGGGACGAGGAGGAGCCCCGAGTCTTCCTCGCCTTCTTGGCGAGGCCAAAGCAGTGGACTGAGCCGCGCGGGACAGCAGCGGCAGAGGAGCCTAGAAGATGCGGGGCTCGGGGCCCCGGGGCGCGGGACGCCGGCGGCCCCCGGGCGGCGGCAGCGGCGGCGGCCCCTCCAGCACCCCTGCGTCCCTAGCCGGCTGCTACTCCGCACCTCGCAGGGCCCCCCTCTGGACGTGCCTTCTCCTGTGCGCCGCACTCCGGACCCTCCTGGCCAGCCCCAGCAACGAAGGTAGGGAGGTGGGGTGGGGACCGTGGCGACCCAGGGCAGAGGGGCAAGGCGGGGCCTGGACGCGCGGGGTCTGGACGCTGCTTCTACGGACTGAATCTCACTTCTCGTCTCGAATTAATATTTGTCGGCCTCCCGCGCTGGCCTTTTCGCCCCGTCTCTGCTGTCTCTGTTGCATTGTTTGACATGAGCTGCCCGAGGAACGTGCATGCGGACGGAGGCCGGTTGGGGGGCTGGGAAGTTGGAAACCCGTGGGAAAAGGGAACCTGAGCCCCGCGGCGGGGCGTTGGGTGCGGCTGGGTCTCACTTCAGGCGCGTGAGGAAGTGACATTTGGGGTTGAAAGAGTAGAAACTGTTTGAAGCTAAGCAACGAGGATCTCGAGAGCCTTGGGGCTTTTAGAAACCGTTATGTGAGGCCGGTGATGGGAAACGTTGTGGGGGTGGCTGGATGCTTTTATTTTGGGGGAAAGTGCCTGCTGGGAGCTGTTATTTAGGGCATCACCAGCTGCTATTCTGGGGTGGGTGGCAAGAGATATTATTTGTCGTGGAAGGGGAATGGCGAAGGACAGAAGGCGCCCCACACTGTTGAGTGCCCTCCTTCTTGGGGGAGTTCATTGTCACACTCAAGCTAAGGTGGAAGAGCAGAGGTGGGATGTTGCGGGAGGAGGGGCGCGGGGTGGGGAGAGGCGCTGTTAGGAAGTTGCTGCTGGAACCTGCCGGGGCTTGTCTCCGAGATGGAAGAGACCTGCTTTGGCAGCACCGGATCCTGGAGTGCCCACCCCGCTCCCTACCCCCAACCCTGTGTTCCGGACCCAGAAGACGGTTCCCACCTTCCTCTGGGAGAGTAGGGCGGGCGCGGGAGCAGCACCCGTGCTGCTGTCGTCGCTCCCGGCGCAGTGCTCAGCCCCTGTGCCCGCCCGCCGCCTGGCCCTGCGTCCTCGGCCTCCGAGTCGCTTCCAGCCGCGCTCGCTCCTCTCTCGCACCCGAACCGCGCTCGGGTCTCAGCTCAAGGGCGCATTTCTCGCGGGGGAGGAGGAGAGCAGCATTTCGGGTTCCAGTCGGGGCTGCTAGGGAGCTGTCAGCTCCACCACGAAAACCTCACCCCAGGGGGCTAGAAGGCCGGGGTTTCGATTTGGAGCTGTGGAGGCGACGCGCGAGGCTTAGAACCTTAAAGAAATTCCTTCCACTCCCGGGGCGCGGGACGCTGGTCCGGAAACCGGCGGTGGAGTCCTGTGTGTCCTCGTGACTCGCACGGGCTGGGAAGGCGCCGAGAGGGTGACCCAGCGCTGCCGGCTCCCAAGGAGCCCTGTGAAAGCGCGCAGATAGAGACCCCCTCCCAAGCCCGCGAACTTTCTCTCTCTTTAACGCCTGACTCTGATTAAAGGATTATGCATATCTATCAATATCTGTCTATCTATACATATCTATGTAATCTCCCAAGGTTAAGCCAAGAAATTTACATTTTCCCTTTCCCATAAAGTTGAAAAAGTGTTTTCTGGAGTCATAGGCCTTTTATTAACATATTATGTTCAATCCATTCTGTTAGAAGTCTAGAAGATTATAACAGGGTGAAAGGTCCTTTTATTAACTGTCTTACTCCGCCGAAAGGGGCATACAGGTTTGAATTTAAAGAGGTTTAACAGTCATATCACTCATCTTTTCGTGTTTCCGTTCCATAAATCTTTTTTTCTCCAGGTGTGATGGGGAGGGGGAGACTTAGAGATGACAGGGAGTCACCTTTGGTTAGAAAATGGGAAGAAATGACTTCTCAGGGTGGGTGACGTTAAGTGAGAACAAGAGCCAGGTGGAAGAGGCCGAAGGAAATGGAAGGTAGAGAGGGAAATAGCCCTGGTCTCCTGGGGAGCCCTAAGCAGGGCTTGAATCCTGTGGAACGTCGCCTGGTTTATATTACAGATTTAACGTCCACAGATAGTGTTGTCTCACCTCAGCTAGTCCATCGCACAGCAAAACTTGGGCTACACTAAGATGGGGGTTGGAGGGGATCCAACCAAAAAGGAGCGGTACTTTACTACTTGGTGCTCCGAAGACACCAAGAATAAAAGCGTGCCTGCTGTTTGGGGCACGTTTTGTCACATGCAACTGTTACACATAATTAGAAATGAAGTCTTATTAATGTCTGTGGCATTATTAATTCATTACATCTCTGCCCAGCTTATTTTCCTGTCTTTTCACATAGTATCGTCCCGGACCTTTATTTCTGTTCTTGTGTGAAATTTACCTTCTTCTTTTCCTTTTCTTTCCCCATGCTACTGCTATAAATCGAGAGCAAAATATATTAAAATATTTCTAACAGTCTATTTTTAAATTCATTTAGAAATTAAGATTAGAGTTTTCAGTTTTTTTAAATTTATTTATTTATTTTCTGGAGTGATTTTGGAATGTCAGGAGCATAAAGATTTGATGTAGATGCTGAATTAATTAATAACTTGCTCTCATCTAATTTGCTTTCTGCAACCTATAGATGCTTAGTGATTTCCCAAACTATCCTGTATACATACATTATATATGTGTATAATATGAATACTCCCATTATGGGGGGGGGGAGTGTGGAGGCAGATAGAAATAATCGTGAGTGTACATTCATAACCAGTATTGTAGTTATTTTTAAATTTAGCTGTGTTTTAGAGATAAATAAGCAGAATTGAAGAGAAAAACCAAGCATAAATCTAAAATCTTGAATTGATGTGGAATTTATTTATTTAGAGTGTTAGAATATGTTGGATAGTAGACAATAAGGAAAATTTACTCTCTGGTCTGAATTCTAAGCAATTTATAAGATAAATATATCTTTAGTTGTTTTATTATATTATGCATAAACTAAATGTGGAAGAAACCTTTGATCTACAGTGTGATACACAAAACTTTTTATTATAAAAGAATTCAGAGACTTATTTAGCAATACATCTCAGATTGATCAAGGAGGACAAATATTAGCAAGTGTATCAACAAGTGGAAATTTTAACAAATTTAATAAGTGAAGAGGGCATGTCCAGTGTTATGAATTTTGGAGGTGGCCCTGAACTTATTCAGTAACTGCCACTTTTTGCTATCTGGAGATATATTTGTAAACAAGCATTATTTGACAAGTGCTTTTCACAGCAGGGATTCTTGGCCAATTACTGCTGAACAGCTCTGCATTGAAAATGATTCACCGGCAGTGAATCAAGCTTAATTCATTGAAGCTACAGTCAGTAATGTCCCAGTAAAGTGCTTCTGACAGTTGTCAGCAGTTTGTATTTGAAAAGTTCAGTTTCTTATCTCTGAATGTTTTGTATGTTTGAGAAAGTGGATGGAAGGGCACTGGGAAAGGAACACATAATGGGGGAAAAAAAGCTAAACTGCTTGAAAAAACATTCAAAAAATTGTAAATGTTTTCACTGGAAAGAGAGAAGAGGAAAAAAAGTTTGTTTTAGGGGTTTTCTTGGTTTACAATAGGACCAGGCCCATAAAACAGATTGGAGGACATAATAGATTTGTAAAACTAAATGGCTTTATTTTGTGGCCTTGTCATCCTGTTGTAATTCATTTCCTTTTAGATAAATGGGCAGGACCCCACAAAAAAAGGACAGTAAAATCATTTCCTCACCAGGACACCACTGAACAAGAAAAGAGAACCATTACCCCCATTTAAATCATAGATTGTTGGAACTACAAGGGAACATGAAGAGTTTGGCTTTTTGCTTAATAAACCATGAAAAAGAGGGGTGCCGAGTCTTGACATTTTAAGCTTTTTTTGAGGTAGACAAAGATCTTCTTGGGTGTCAGCGAGACAGATAAGGTTTCATTTCCTCATATAAGACAGGGAAGAGGATAGGCAATTCCTGCGTTTATAATGGAGATTTCTCCTTGATTGGAAATATTTTTGTTGTAATATCATCATTTGGAAATACCGTTAATTCTTTATTCCAATCCACATAGGATATAGTTGGTATGGAAATAGGGTCCACTTCTTATACTTAGAAAAGCATTAATTACCATTACATATTTATATTATTTATATTAGTACTATGTTCTACAAAATGTGGCCATTTAAAATGTGTGGTTTTTGTATCTTTATATAAAATATCAAAATGAAATGATACGGCTATTTATAGACAAACATTCCCAAACTATTAAATTAAATATTTTGTTCAGTATTGGTTGCTACTGTTGTGAAAATGACTGTGCTTTACTTATTTCCAGTACACTTTTGTTGATTGACTCTATCACTTTAATCTCCTTTGTTTGGAGTGCTTTTCTATTTATTTGCTTTAATGGCTAATTTGTTTCTCTTTCATTTGGAAGAAACCTCTCTACTTTTGACTGTAAAAATAGTGTAATGTGCATGATTATATTAACCAACTATAGCTATTTTTCCTTTTCTGAGTCAAATTAAATGTTCTTTTTAAAAAAAGAATATACTGTTCATATTTTGAAGAAATAAATACTGTAAAAAGTATTGGCAACCCCCTAACACATTTTTTTCAATTTAAATTAGCAGATATGTTCCACTTTACTATGGAATAGTTTGAATTTATGTTAGTAGTGGTACCTAATTAAAGATTGCGACAGCATTTTTAACAAATTTGAAGTAGTTTAACAGTGGTTTTCATAAAGCATCAAAATTGACGTTTAAATATTAAGCCTTGCTTATTAATCATTAAAAATTGATTTCAGTAGTTGCCTTTTCTTTTTCTTTTAAGAAAATGTGAATTGTGATTATAAAAGCAATATGAGAGCTAAAAACGTAAATCGTTACCTTAGAGACTCAGTGTTTCTTGTTGTTCTAATATCTTTGGTCAATATAATCTCAGTGGGAACAGAATGGATCCTATTAAGATATACTCTACTGAGTAAATACATATTTAGTTATTTTATCAAAATTTTATGTAATCAATAGGATAAGTAGGAGTTTCTTCAAAGGAGTTAGTCTAGTCCATCGTATACATATACATACCCAATGGAGTAGTTAATTGACATTAAAAAATTTATTATATATTCTATCCCACTCTAATTGGTACACATATGTTTCTATGGGTGTATATTAAGGTAGACAAAAAGCAAAATGAGTTGTAAAGGCTTTATGTACACATATTAAAATGGTTCATAATTTTTAGACATCTAAAATAATTATTAATACGTATCTTTAGGATAATGAAAATATGTTTATTCCGTGAAATGGATTTAATGCAGGAAAAAGATTAATAACAAGAGTTTTCTGATGTATTAATAATTTTTTAAAGCACTATATAGAAATTGGAAAACTAGAATATTTGACAGTACTCAGAAAATCTTACCTGAATTATTGGTTCCATATAAAATGTTCATTTCAAAATATATATGCTCCATTTTAAGTATTTGATTTTGAACTTCCAAAACAGCATGGATACTTAGGAGAGTCTCCCTTTATTTTATGTTTACATTAGTTTCTGACTTTTCAGACATGTGTTTATTCATAGTTCATTAAATAGATTTTAAAGTGTTTGAACAAGGCAAAAATGGATTGCATTGTAAGAATTTTGAATATAAATTTTGAACAGTGGATTATTTTTGGTAATCTGTTAACACGTGCAAGATGTCCTTATAATGAAGAACTTCACATAAAATAGTAGGACCACTGATTGTAAATTATATTGAGAAATAGTTATTTACAAATCAAGTTACAAACAGTGGCACGGGTATTCTTGAGTATTAAAACTTGATTGGAATTTGCATCTTTCTTTTGACACTATAGATTTCACATAGAGAGGAATTATTCATTGCAATTATTCTTATCACATAAAATAAATATATAACTAATTTAAAATTCATTTTATAACAATAGAAAATATTTAATGGTTTAAACATCCTTAATTTCGTAAGAAATAGAGATTTTAAAATGTTCGTTTAATTTTTTAAATTATCTTAAAAAATACTTACCTTATATAATCAGTGCAAAAGCAAAATAAATAAATACAAAGAAAAACTGCCCTAGATACATAAGAATTGGAATTATGTCTGGTGAAGTATATGGTAATTGAATGTCTTGATCTTTTTCATTTCTTAAAAGCTCAAATTTTTATCTAGCATCCCTAATGAGAATCCAGATGTTACAAAGTCATAAAATAAAACTGTAATTTAGTAGGCGCCCCACTTGGAGTTTTTGAAAACTCTGTGGTTTAGTATGATGACATTTATTAACTGCCATTTTAAGTTTAGTATAATGTTTTGAAATTATTTTTTATTTTTAGCGATTTAGAGAAACCATGAGGAGTTATACCTTCTTTCCTCAGTGTCCCTCAGTACTCAGTGTTCATGGTTTTAATTGTGCATCTATTAAGCAGAGTGCAGTAACTTGGCTGAAAAGTCAGTGTTTGCACCCAAGGGTGTGTTTTGGGGTATGTGGAAAGGTTGTGGTACGGATGGAAGAAAGAGTGATAAGGGGTGTCAAGGTGGTATCACCACAAACTTGATATTAACAAAAGTGTTTAAGTTTCATTTTTATCCTTTTTTAAAAAAAATCACATTTACACATCATATTCTAATCTTATATTTGTTTTACTGTGACTCAGCTGATATAAACCCCAGCCTAATGAGAAAAATAACTCTTTAGATCATTTTGTTTCATGCATTTATTTTTTTTTCCTTCTATTTCTCTGTAAGATCTGTTTTGTTGAATCATGCCAAACACTTGTGGCGTTAGACACCCCACAGATTAAATAATTGGGATTAAAATGTCTGTGATAATCCTAATTATGTTTTAGTTGCTGGACTATTGCCCAGGCCATCTTATCCATCCATCAAGCTTGTCTTAAGTTCTAAATAAACTAAGCCCACAACTCTGTTAAGTAAATAATTCTAGTATAAAAAAAAAAAAATCAAAGAGCCAAAACCTGAGGGTTGAATATTTTGCATATGCTTTGTGAGAAAATGTTCCCACTTGGAAACATGTTTCAGGCTAAGTATTGGAAGATTTAGAGAAAATACAGTCTGTTCTTTTACTCGGAGATGGGTACTGTCTTTTTCCTCTTATAATAATTTCACATACTTATTTTCATTTGTTAGGTCTTCCTCCCTTCCTTTCTCTCTCTTTTCATTCCTCCTTCTATCCCCCACAAAGTGAAAACAAGTTAGGAGAGTAAGAGCCCCTACCTGTTAGGTTCCAACACCCCAAAAGAAGTCATGATTTCAAATTAAATGGTAAAAAAATATAGTCTTCTTGTAAATAAATCATGAGACTTACCCTACCCTAAAGGTAGATCGTGTCAAACCCAATCATACTTTTTTACTTAATTAATAAATCAGCAGTATAAGAGTTTAAGAGGTCTCTGTCAGTTTTGCCTTTCTTGTAAGATAGCTCACTTACTTACTTTGCACTGGCTGTACCTTTCCTTTCCAGGATGCTTGTTAATGTATTTTCAATGGAAAGACAAACTCAGCAGGCAGATCCGGCTGGGTTGGCACCAGTTCAGCCTAGCAGTCCACAGCAGGAGCTTGCTCTGAAAACCAAGGTCTAGCTTTCACCCAAAGCCCTGGCCTTGTGTGCTAGCAGGAAAGGTGAGGCAGAATGCCATGTTGTAAAAGGTGGCAGTGGACTCCCTTCTCAGGAGTTCCATGCTAGGCAGTGTAGTGATGCTGTAATGAGTCTCCTGAAAGGGGATGCAACCACCTTTTCTGAGATAGAAAATACTTGAAAACTGCTGAAGGATTTTAGCCATGCCCAGTTTCAAGCACGGTATTTCATTTCTCTAGATGGCAGGGGATAACAACAATGGCAACAAAACTACCTTAATTTTGCAGATTTGAAGTCACTGTTTTGATTTGAAAAAAAAAGTGAAACAAAGTAAGCAAAGAATTAGGTGCTATGGAATTACAGAAAAATAAATAAAAACTGGTTTTTTTTAATCCAATTGTTTTGGATTAAAAAGTAAACACGTTTTTGTTTTTGTTAGATTCCAACACTTACTAACTTTAAATTCTGTGAATACACACACCTGTATACAGTAATCATAGCTAATGTTCATTATTGATTTACTATGTGTGTGTCATTGTTCTAAGTAGCTTACATGTGTATTATTTTATTTTCCTCAAAACAAGCCTTGCAAAAATTCATGTGGAGTCCTGGAGATATTTCTTCTCATGCTTACTTATAGCTCCATTTTTTTTTTCTTCTCACTTAACACTTGATCAACTGCTAGTCATTGTGCTCTTAACACATAAATGACTACTCCCCACTTAACATCTTCCTTGTTCTTTGTCCAGAGCCCCACTAGCACAAGGAGATATCTTCTCCAACGCATTTCCTCCTTTTCATTTTAGGGCATGTATGCTTTACCTTTTCAATTTGTTTCTGTTACTCTAGTCTATAAACAATTCAGTTCCAAATCCCTAGCCAAGACTAGACTCTAGATATAACTTTGCATACCCAAAATCCCATTAAGAAATTCACCTTTAAAAAGTGCTATCTATTACTTATCACTACTCCTTGCTCTATTAAAAACAGAGGAGAGCTTTGAAAATATAATTTTATCGTAACTTGTGACATATTTTATTTTTTAGGCAGCTGTACTTCTCCTAATAAGAGAGGGGGCTGAACAATTCTGTGGAAAATGTATACATCTTTCATCTCCTATCCAAGCCAATCCCTTGGGTGCTTTTTTTCATCTTTATATACAGGGTTGTATTAAATATTTTATAATCATTTTAATGTAGTTTGTATTATGAAAGTGTATTATTCCACATGAATCTCATAAAAAAAAAAAAAAACCCTGTAGGATAGATTAGAGAAAAATCATTGTTATAAATGAGGGAACTGAAATGAGAGAGTTTGGTCTATTAAAAAATCAGAACTAGTATCAAAGACACAGTCTTATGACTGCAGGGTCAGTGCAACACTCTGGAGGTAGGATAGCAGAGTGGTAAGAACACAGGCTCTTGGAGCCTGGCTCAACCACTTAGAACCCTGCCACCTTGGGCAAGCTAGAAAACCTCTCCATACCTATGTTTTCTTGCCTATAAAGTGGGATTATTATGACAATATGATTTAGAGTTGTAAAGATTGAGTTCACATCAGTAAAGTGCCTCATAAAAGTTCTATCTATAGTAAGTGTATGTGTTAAGTATTGCTTGTGCTAAAAAAGTAGTGTGGGTTGGCATTCTGACATTTAGCAAGGTCTAATTTTCTGCATTAGTGAGCACTGTCTAATATTTATTGTAAATGGAAATACCAAAAGAAAAACACTTGACTTCAGTTCAACAACTCAAGCAGCCCTTACTTACTCCCTAGGTAAAAACCCTTCAATGGCCCTCCAGTGCCCTCATCATAAAATCTAAACTCCTTGAGCTGAGTACAAAGTTTTCAGTGATTTGCTTCTGGTCCACCTCTGCTGCCAATTCTCCTTCCCTGCACTCCAGGCTCCTGTGGTGAGCTGCTCTCAGTGCAGTTGGATTCCCTGAGCTCAGTCAGATACACTCATCTTCTTCCTTCACCTCGATAATTTGATCTTTTTGCCTAAGTCTCTACAGACTGATTTCCCAAGATTGTGTGCCCAGTTTTATTCCAGGTGTCGTCTTTCACACTGAGATGGAATTGTGTTTTTACTTGTCTGTACATTTCTGATCTTGATTAGAATAGAAATCCTTGTAAAAAGGGAAGGTTAACCAGGGAAAATATTCTCTTCTGAACTGAGAATTCACCACTAACAGAGATAGTACGATTTGCCAACCAAAGCAAGTTCAATCAAAAATACTGGCAGTGAAATATCTTTTTTTTTTTTTTTTTTTTTGCATATATATGAAAAGCATCAATATGAAGAAAGCTTTGCCTGTCTGTAAACTCTTTGAAAGCCAGCTCCCAAGCTTGGTACTCCATATGGAGCATCAGTGAAGCATATTTTACTCTATAAATTTATGTTTAAAGCATAAATGTTATTAAGTAACTTCTTTGTTTTTTTAAAGTTACTGATTTTAACTACACCTAGTCTCACCTCATTACTGTTTTCCTGGTGAAGCCAACATAGCTCTTTTCCTAAACCCATAACTAATAGAGTTTAGAGTCTCTGGTATTGTGGAGTCTCTTCTAAACTGAGAAGTTGCAAACTAAAAGATTTTATGATTTGCTGACCAAAGTAAGTTAATACCAAGAAATTTTTTGTCAGAATACTTTATTTTAGATTTACCAAAAGTATCAATGAGAAGAAAGTTTTACAGAGATAAGCAAGCTGCTAGAAAGCAATTAGTAGATATGCTGTGGTTACTATCTCTTTTTAATTTAATCAACTGCTTCCCCCCCCCACTTTCTTATGATAAATTCTCAGAACTCATATAACTTGATCCACTATCAGCCAACATAAAGTTTTTACATTCAGTATGACTTAATTTTACCTTCAGAAAAACAATTAATACAAAACATCTGTTTCTAAATGGTTTAAATTTCTTGGGAGTGGATGGATTTACTCTTTCATTTGTTCTAGATTTCCTGGATTATTTTGACGGTCACTTACTTTATGAAGTACTTTAGATTTACGACTTGGTAGGAATTCCTAATATTGCAGAGAAAATAGCATAAAAATGGAGGCCATCAACCCTGTGAATAGAATAGCACTAAAACATAGATATATATGGGAGCAAGTTTAAATTTAAAATGTATGATAAATAACTTTTTAAGTATAGTTTGGTTAGTGTCTGGTTAGTCTGTTTAATTAACTGTATCTCCAGAAAAAAAATATTTACTCTAAAATAACAACAAATATAGCAAAAATATCAGAGGGTTAATATTGGATTCTACTCAGCTGTAAGAATTCTTTGAACTGAATCTTTCTCTAGATGGGAGGGATAAAAATGATAATTGCTATGAAAACTATTATCACATAACCTCCTTTAATTCTCACAGCAACTCAGTGAGATTGGTATTATTGTTCCAGTTTACAGAGGGAAATTGAGTTTGGGAAAAGTTCAGTAATTTGCACTAGGTTAGAGAACACATAAATTGACAGGGTAAGAATCAAGTGTGTTTGATGCTGGTGCTCTTGATTTTACCCCACTTTGCTAGAAATTACATTTATCTAAATGTATTAGTATTATGATTTGTACTTTATGTATATCATCTTTCAAATAAATAATGCTTTATAAAATTATATAAGAAAATTCATAAGAAAATCAACTAACATAAAAATAAAATAAATATTTGAATGGGGAGACATGGAAAACTCATATCAAGACAATCTCCCTATCATCAATGCTAAAGTAATTGAATAGAAAACTTAAGTATAAGCTTTCAGTTACACAGCACTCATTTCCTGGTAGAAAATCTGTCAGTTCATCAGGAAACTGACTTTTTTTTTTTTCCGACTCTAGAGTTTGAGAGGACCTGGTCATAGTAGTGTTTTTGTTTAAATGATGCTGTGAACAATATTCTTAAATTTCACAATATACAAAACTGATTTTCATCTGATAAGTTCTTATATAATAGTTCCTGTAGAAAGCCAAGTACACGATGTTAGCAGAGGTTTCAAACTTTTTTTTTTTTTTTTGAGCAGCAGAAACTCTTTTGATTTCATTCAAAAGAAATCACTGTGGAAGCACAATACGTAAAACTGATAACAATAGTTATTTGGTTTCCTGGCTGTGTTTTTTCCTCCTTCCCTTTATTTGCCTGTATCTCTGAGACACCATTTTAGAACGTCTGGGCCATTGTAAGCTCAGTTTGAAAACCACTGTATTAAAATATAAAAGGAATGTTGTATAGAAGATCAGTGTGATATAATCCTGTCTTGCAGATTTCTAAAAATTTACCTATAAAACAAATTATTAAGTTATTAAGTATGAAATGTCCAATTGCCTTATGTACTAAGTTTGACAGTTGGTCTATCTGACATTTCAGTTTGACACTTATTATTTTATTTTTATTGTGAAGGTACATCCTCTGTCTTGCAAATGCACATTTTGTCTTGTGGTTATCTTTCAAATTTATTTTAGAGCAATTTTTGTGAAACCATGAATAACAAAAATTGGTGTTATTTTTGAATATGAGTTCTGTCTTAGAACCAATGCATCACAGACAGCTCAAAATTTCAGTGAAGTATTTGGGAAGGATGTGGCTAATAAATGCACACTACATCAATGGTTTGAGAAGTTTCATTCTGGTGATTTTAATCTTGAAATTGAGCCATGTGGGTGACCCGAGACCAAGGTGGATAATGATGAGCTGAAATCTATAGTGGAAGTGAATCCATCTCAATTAATACATGAATTAGCAGCAAGGTTTGACGTTACTATTCCAACAATATTGGAACATTTGAAACAAATGGGCAAAGTAAAGAAGCTGGATAGATGGGTTCCACATGAATTAAACGATTGTCAGAAGAGAAATCGTCTTGAAGCTTGCCTTTCTTTGCTGTCATGACATAAAGGCGAACCATTTCTACACCATATTGTTACATTTGATGAAAAACAGGTTCTTTTTGACAATCGCAAGCATTTGGCACAATGGTTGATGAAGTTGAAGTGCCGAAACATAGTCCAAAACTGAATATTCATATAAAAAAGCTAATGGTGTTTTGGTGGTCCAACGCTGGTATTATCCACTACAGCTTCATGAAACCTGGTCAATTGATTACAGCAGATGTCTGCTGCAACCAGTTGGGTGAAATGATGAGGATGCTTGCAATTAAGCAGCCGAGATCTGTCAATAGAAACAGGCCAATCCTCTTGCAAGACAACATTCGACCACATATCGCACAAACAATGCTGCTCAAACTGCAGAGGCCAGATTTGGAAACTCTCTGTCATCCACCGTATTCACCAGACCTTGAACCAACTGCGTACCACTTCTTCCAGGCTTTGGACCACTTCCTGGAAGGAAACATATTTAATTCTAAAGAAGCTGTGGAAAACACCTTTCCTGGTTTCATTACCAATTGCTCCCTAGGCTTCTTTGCTGCTGGCATAAACAAGGTACCGTTAAGATGGCAAAACTGTGTCGATAGTTTGGGTGTATACTTTGATTAATTATATTTCTTCTTGTTTAAGTTATAATAAGCTACACTTTTGATTCGAAATTGGACATTTCATATTTAATGATATAATATAATATGTGATAAATTTTAATGATTCCTAACCCAGAAATGCTCATCAGAACCAACTTCAGAACATTGTTAAATATACCATGTCTGGACTTAGGAATTCAGTTTTAGAACATCCATAGATGATTCTGATCTTTATCCTTGTTAAAGGACCCTTGCTTAGAACACCAGGCACCAGTGTGGACTGGTATTGGTGCCAGTCTGCAATGATATTGATACAAAGATTGAGAGTTAGCTTTTAGAAACTATTATTGCAATTTGACATTGACACAAAATTCAGCTGTGTGTTAGGTAGATTCACCTCATTGAACCAGGGCGTAGTCTGCTTCTAATATTGTCTAATTAGTTAGTATAAGACTCATGTGGGTCAGTGGGGGCAGAGGTACTTTGTAAAATGCAATCTCCTAGGCTTCACCTAGTATACTGATTTTGTAGGTTTCAGAAGGAGCCAATGGATTTACATTTTTTAAAAAGTACTTTAGGTGATTCCAATGTGGATGACAAGAAACATCAAATTAAAAAAAACACTGAGTATTTATTTACATACATATTACTTATATGTGACTAACATTCAGAAAATGCTATATAGATGTTTTTAGTTATTAATCTTTAAAAGGAGAATATGAAAATGTTCTAAGGCTAAAGGTGATATAGATGATTATCAGATAACATTATGTACAATAAAAAAATACAATATATTAACAGTTGTAAAAGCAAATATCAAAGTGCAAAAAAGTCCTAAATATGGTTTTATATATAATCGATGGTATAGCCATTGATTTCAAAACTGATCCTCAAGGAATATGCTTTGATTAATATTTCCCCTTTACCCTCCCAGTTAATATTAAACTCATTTTGAAAGTGTATGTATGTATACATGTATGTTTGTGCATGCATGTGTGTATGTGTATGTGTGTGTATCTGTATATCCCTAAATGCCAAATGTTAACTCGGATAATTATACCCTAAGACAGTTTGACTTAGGAGATATAGATGGGTTATGTCACAGATAATATAAATTCGAACAAGTTTCTACTCTCTGGGCCAAGCAATTGGAAGGCTGCAGAATCAGCAAGATACTTCCTGTTTTATTCACCGATGTATCCCGAGGGTTTAGAACAATTCTTGGCACTTAAGTAGATATTCAATAAATATTTGCTAAATCAATGAACCCTTCTTGTAGGTGTTATATTCCATAGAACTGGAACAAAAGTTAAGGCCGTAAGTTGGACTTTTTTTCTCAGTTTTTTATATATTCTCTGTATCGTATAGGATTATATTAGGTTATAAATAATAGAAAAAAAAAACCTGTCCAACAGTGCCTTAAAAAATAGGTTTTTTTTTTAATGTAAAAGAAAGAAGTTTGAGAGTAGATGTGTGGTGGCTTGGGTTCTGTGGCTTAATGATGTGAAGAGAGGAATCTTTGTGATTTCCTTGGCCTTGCTCTCATGCTTATTGCCTATGGTCACGAGAATCTTGATGCCTCTGCCGGTATGACATCCAATTCAGAACAAGAAAAATGGAAAGAGAAGAGCCAAGAACCATGTCAGCTGCATTATTTCTTTAGTTAGGACAACAAAACTTTCCCAGAAACTGGTGAGCAGATTTCTGTTTATATCTCATTTACCAGACCTATGTAATAAGGCCACCAGATTCAATGAAGCTAAGATAATAGAAACATGATTATCATTATTTGCAAAGACCAGTTATAATTCATTGTCTGGTAAGGCACCTGTTGCCACTCCAAAGAAGAGTGAGATTCTGATACCAAGGAAGGATAAATGATGTCTGTAGTCAATAGGCATAAAATAGTGTCTGCTACAAATATGCAGAAAAATGAAAGTACTTTTATTTTACTTTATTTCCTTTTTTTCTTTTCCTTTGTAACCTTTGTAAAAGGACAGATAGCCAACTAATATGCTTATATTTTGACCAAAAACAGATTATAGGCACAAGGTTAACTATGCAACAATAATCACTACTACATCAATCTCACACTCTCTTAATATATAAAAATTACTATATTTTAATAGACTGATTTAAAAAATACTTTCCTGCTGTTATGAATGCTGGTATCCATTTTGAGATGGATAAGTAGATCTTGGTACTAAAACGATTATATTCAGCCACCTGAAATTATTTAGCACAATATTTGTTATACTTTGTTAGTACTTCTGTCTGTATTGCTTTATATTTTGACTAGTTTTCAATGACAAAACATTATCCAAAGATTTCTTGCAATATCATTTTTAAAAAATTTAAATAACAAAGAATCATTATGTAGGGTTTACATCAGAATTAAATTTCAACTAAGCTGCAAGAACTAAGCTGCAATAGACTGACATAAAAATAATGACTCAAGTTGTCAGCAAAAATTCGAGTCATTTCTCATTTTACAAAAACAGCTGCTGTCACCTAATTGTTTTCTTATTTTTGGTGAATGCCATCACCTTGCAATATAGACTGTGAGCAAGTTTCCCTCTGTTTTAGTGTGTGTCTGTCTGTTTTAGTGTATATTCACATCTAATCATCATTTATCCTACCCTGAAGGCTGGAAAGCTAGCAATTATATAGATTGTTTTGAAATTTGACACATTTCAGTCAAACATTAGGGATATTTAGGGACTGGGGTAAGTATTAATTCAAAACAAAGAATCAACTTTTCATACATTTTACATTCTATTCTAAAATAGTAGTTTTTAATATGTTTTTTGACTTTCAAGGAAAAAGTATACTTGGACAAATATATGCCCTATTTTGCCCCAGTTAGCAGCTTAAAGCATAATGAATAACAAAATAAATAATTAAGAAATGAAAGTTCAGTATTAGTTTGTTGCTTACCCTTTTGCTTTCTAGAATCTTATAACTTACTGTTGGAAATTTAATACTGAATTGTGATTTCCCCAGGAAAAACTAACGTCTGTTACATTTACATTAATATATCTGAAGATTTCCATCTTTACAATACAACTGAGCATTGTGATGTTAGCTTCTGTAACATACTATTCACAGTTCATTGATTTAATAAAATTCATTGATACATAGGACTTAAGAGTTTCAAAGGAGTGGGCCTTTGTATTCAGCAAGCTGGACATGGGGGCAAGTGTAATATAGAAGCAAGAGAAAGAACTTTGGAGTTAGATAGACTAAAATTGAGATTCCAGCTGTGTGTTATTAGCTCTGGGACCCTGGGCCATTGCCTTATTTAGCTTTTCTCAACTTCAATTTCCTTATCTGTAAAGTGGGGAAAATAACATACTAAAGGATCATTGTTAGGATTAAGTGATACAATGTATATTAAGGACAGACACATACAATTTTATTAGTTTTTTTACTGATGTTACAGGTATGAGAATTGAGGCCCTCAAAGTAAAATCATTTTCTCAAGGTCACACAGTAGCAAACCAGAACCATAGCACTGAGTATTAGAGTATTACGTGCAATGAAACATTCTCGAAGTGAATTATGAATAAGCATATTTATTTCAAGAGTTGAGGACTTATAATATTTTGTTTTTGAAAGGAACAACTTCATATATCATCTATATACATGGTGGTGTGGAAATAAACAATTATTAAGTGAGAATATTCTGTGATTTGAGGATTGTCAAGCTTCTTAAGTCATCTAATGTTGACTTTTCTCTTTAGAATAAAAACAATATGTAAAATTTGACAAGTATGGTTACTCCACCTGACAAGGTAACCACTGAAAAACATATGGTATTGCTCTCTTCATGCAATATGTCCTGTGAATGTAGCTGACTGTTAATTAGTTATAATTTAGCTGTCAGTGGATTTCTGTGTTAGCTTTGCCTAAGCACTTTGTACAGACCAACCAGTGGATACTAATTCTGAATTTCTTTTTGCCATCTTTTTGAATTTATACTTCTAGACTGTATTAACAATTCAAAATCTTTAATATACATTTCTGATTGATTTTTGCTTTCATCATAGTTGTATGCTTTGTAGTATGAATATACTACTGCTTAATTTTTGAAGAGCAGTGCGTAAAGCTTCTTTGTTTATGATGATGAAAAATATTTTGGAACAAAATAAACAGTGAAGAAACAAAAAGAACAAAATGGACAAAGATGAAAGTAATTTGAAACAAAATAATTAAAAGCACTGGTTGTTCTTTTACAGTCAACAATTCAGCATAATATATTAAGATTGACAGGAATAACAAAAATCATCTCTTTTAGAAATAACTTCAGAGAGAGATAATCTGAGAGTTTAAGTGACTCCATTGTGAATGTCATTGGAATTGTGTGAATAGAATTTTGGAGGTATCAAGACACGATGGAAGGAGAATAGGTTCTGGAATGAGAGAGATGAGTTTGCCTTCAAGCTCTGCCACTTAGAAGCTGTAATCAGTTAGGATCTGTGTTGCTCTTCAAATAAGAGCAAATCACTTCCCCACTGGATTAAGAAACAAAATCGAGTTTTCCCACATAAAAGCAAGGCCTAAGAGAGGCAAGTTTCTAGTTTAAAGGCTTAGCAACTCTGTGATACAATTTGGAGCCAGATACTTCCCATCCCTTCACTCTGCCGACCTTAATCTGTAGGCTTTGCTCTCCTGCTGATTCTACTTATTTTCTTTAGATGGCTGTGTCAGTTCCAGGAAATACATCCATAACCAGAAACTTCCAAGGCAATCAGGAATTTTCATTATTAATGTTTTCTACCCAAAATCCTTTCCCTTTGCAGATCCCCTTCACAGTTTATTGGACAAAACTGAATCAATAGTGAGACCACATAGTTGGAAATGAAATAAGTTTACTTTTGCTAAAATGTGAAAAAGAGAGGAAATAAAAAGCTTAAAAGAAACTTGAGAAGAAAATAGAGACTAACCCTGGAAGGACTCATATTAAAACAATAAGATGCAATTATAAGGTTGAAGTGGGAAGCGACAACATGATCATATTGGTAATTTAGAAAGATCTCTCTGAAAGCACTATTTTGAATAAATTGTCACGGATCATGCTTCTCTACCGAGAAAACAGCTAGGAGATGTTTCAAGTGAAAAATTATGGCAAGGATTGGGCTGGACTGGTTATACTGTGGAATGAAACAGAGCAGGCAGTGTACAGAGTTATATTTAGGATATATTTAGAATCAGTGGGATTTGGTCAATGATTCAATGTAGGGGTAAAGGTGAAGGAAGACAAGAGTGACTGTTGTATCCGGATAGAATAACTAGTTTTGTGGCACTGCCCTCACTGAGATGGGGAACATGGGGGGAAGGTTTTTTTCTTTTATAGGAAAGATACTTTGTTCATTTTCTACTGGGCTGAATTTGGGGATGACTGCATGCCATACATGTGTTAATAATCAGCAGGCAGTTTTATAAATTCATAAAAGTTTGAAAAGAGAAAAATGAACATATTAATATATATGAATTTGTGGGGTCATTAACATTTAAATTGTAACTGAAGACTTGGAAGTTCATAAGCTCCTTTAGAAGGGTCCTTAGAGAGAGTTATATGCCAATATTGTCTTTAAAACCAACCAAACAGCAAACAAAAAATAAATACGCTAGCCATTCTCCGTTCTTAATATTCTGATTCAGTATGTATGGACTGGCACCAAGACTTAAGTTATTTCAGAAAGCTCCTCTTTTATTTTGATGTTAAATCTCAATCAAGAGTCATTGGAGTAGTGTGAAAAGTGAAGACAATTTACAAAAATGCCGCATTGATCAAAACCAGGGTTTACAAATGGCAGATTTCAGTTAGGGTTGGTACAGATGAGTAGCTTATAAAGGAAACAAAAAGAAGTAGCCAGAGTGGTAGAAGACAACCACAGAAATAAGTTGTCACTAAAGGTAAAAGGTGAGAGTGTTTGTCCTTGGGGGTCATGGTCATATGCTGCCAACAAATAAGGCAAATTAAGAACTCAGAGCTACATGATTATCACTGGTGAACTTGAGAACAGAAATGTTGGTAGAATAGTGAGGGTTGAAGCCAGATTGTAATGGGTTAGGTAAGGAATGAGGAGGATGTGAGGATATAAATAGGGGTGTTGGCAACTCATTCAGTAATTTGAGTTATGAAAAAAAAGAGATAAGAATATTCACTAGATAAAATGTGAAGTTTATTTTTAAATATATTTTAATTAAAATTTTAGCAAAATACATTGCAGTTAATGTGCAAGAGAGCTAATTACCTAAAGATGGGTTTGCCAGGCAATGTCAATGGCCTATTTGAGGCCACTGTTAATACAGAATGTAACTGTTAATAGTCTCTTTGGTTGTGGGATGTTTTTTACAAGCAATCTTCAGCAGCCGTGGATCATGTACAAAGAAGGTAGATTAATTCATGATTAGGGTTTAGTTCATGGCCCTTGGATGTCCAGGAAAATAAGTGACTGTAATAAAGTGATCTTGTGTTTAGGTCCTAAGTGGGGGACTTGGCTGTAGGGAACAATAAGCAGGGCTCATGGTCTGTCACTAAGATCTCAGTTATTGCTTCATTCTTTCTTCCTCCTTGATTTCCCTGCTGGGGCTCTGAACAGGACTGCAACCTATTAATGTTCTTGTTGAGCCTATAGGTTTGCTGAGGTGATTAAATGAAAGAATATATATAAGTGGGCAAGGAGAGCACCTCATGCATAGTAAGCACTCAATAATTTCTTTCCTCGTATTCTTTCTTCTTTTTTTTCTAAAAGAGGCTGTGCACATTGGTTACTCAGAATTGCAGAAGAAATAAATGTTCTCCCATTCATTGTCTGTGTAAATATAGTTGGTTATGGCTTCCTGCCTTCAAGGCAAGAGATGCCAGAACTCTACCTAGTACCCCTAAACTTATAACATAATTTTTACCAAATTTACAAATTTAGATTTCCAGTGGGAAACACGTCTTCTTTCTCTACATTCATTTTGTCAACTGTTCTTTGCTCTCTGCAGCAGTTGTCCAATTATCAAATTTAGCTTAAAAGCAAGAAATCACATCTGTGTTGAATGGGGCCATGGAGAGAGGCTGGACAGATGTATATCTGGGGTTTGTTCCCACAGATTAGTTAAATGTATGTTGTAATTGAATCCAGTAGCTTTTCTGTTACTGTTAAATGGAAATCAATAAGCAAGCATCCATCAAAAGTCTGTTATATGCAATAGGTCTTGGATTCAATGCCTTTAGAGAAACAAAATGGCATCCTGTCTGCTATGAATCCAAATTCTCTTTTTATACTGTAATGGAAATTTAACTGACATTATAGTTGTATTTGTTAATGTGAAGATCATAGAAAAGACAGAAATAGTGTAAGGATAGAATATGCCTTGTGACTCTATCTTCATGCCATCGAGGATCACACATTCTCTCTGGCCCACTGATGGTGTGTGGTGGGATCAAATGTCCTTGATCTATCTTTTGACTCTTCAAAGTCTGCAAACACATTCATTCCAATGTGTCTTTTTCCTGGACAATTTAATAAATTTTCCTGCTCTTGGTGACTAATGTTAGCAAAATGTTAGGAAAAAGCAGTGGAGTCAAAGTGATATACAATAAGTTATAAATGTTTGAAAGTCATAATCATTAAAGAGCATATTTGTATTATTAACTCAAACTAATCTGTAATTGTTAGAATGTGTGAAGTTGAGGATTTAGGAATCTTCTTATGCATATTCCATTTTTACTCATTTTTTCCTCTCCTTGCTCCCTTTAAATTTCAACAAAAATAATGAGTGAGCAGTCCTCAGCCTTTTCTGAAAGTAAATTCTTTAAAAGCTTTTTTCTGTTTAAGAAAGCATTGAAATTGTTAATGTGTAGTAATAAAATTAAAGCATACTGAAGACTATTTTTGAATTAGTTTCTATTACAATCTGTTACTTGGTTGAGCAAAGAGTTAAGTGACTTCTACTTATTAAAAAGTTCCTGTATTAGTGAAGTTTTTCCCCCTACATAATTAACTTTAGGACTTTTCAATAGAGTACATGCACATTGACCCCGTTAAAGTTATTTCTTCTGGAGTATCATTCTTAATTACTGATTAGAATATCAATCAATATGTCCGTCTTCATTGTAATTATACAATGGCTGAAGGAAAATGACCTTCAAGGCTGTCTTTCCGTTTGGTCATGTGGCTCTATTTTAAAATATAAATAATGGAATAAAAACATTCTCCATAAATTTCTGATATCTAATTAATGTCTTCCAGAGTAACTGTCATATCAAACATTTCTTCTAATTATATTCATTAGTGGCTTTTCCTGGACAAGTTTTAATTAAGTTGTACAATAAAGATCAATATTCGAGTATTCATTGCAATTTACAATAAGCATATATACTATTCAGAACAATTTAATTACTGTAATTATAGCACAGAAGATACTTAGTGACTGTGCTCCATTACTGCCAGTCCTTCTTTTTAATAAATTTGGTAATGAAATTGGGAAATGAGCTTCTGAAAATTCACATTTATATACACCCTATGTCCAAACTTCTGTTTTTTACATAATTAACTTATTATCTTTCTATTTTTTATGTAACTAGTAGGGGAAATAGAGGCATTAATGATTTCAGTGGCAGAGTGCTTTTTCACCTATGCCATCATGAATATTGAGAAACTATTATAGTGTAAATAAGAATACCTGTGATAATTATATTGTTTATGCAAAATTGATTTGAGTGTTGTATAGTCAGAATACTCTATTTTCTTAAATAAGACAAATTATTTTCTTACTTTTATTTCCTCACCTAGGAATATTATTTTAGGTCATAGTGAATGCCTTCAACTATGCCAACTTCTGTTAATGAACAAATCATGTTACTGATATACTATAAAAGAATTGTCAACGTAGAAGTTTTCTAGTAGCATCAATAGGTATACAACAGGGCTTCTCAACTTTGGTACTAGTGAAATTTGGGCCAGATAATTCTTTCCTGGGAGTTCTGCCATGTATTGCAGGATGTTTAGCTGCATGCCTGGCTTCTTCCGATTAAATGCCCGTAGAGAATACTCCTCCTGCCCCAGTTTTTACAACCAAAATGTCTCCAGACATTAGCAGATATCCATGTTGAAAACCAGTGGTGTATACTGATTAGCCACACCCTCTTGATCTGTCCACTGACCAAATGATTCATTCATAACACAAATAGCTATTCAGCTGTTCTGAACGTAGGCTAGGTTCATAGGCATGAGTCAAGCATGGTGTTCTTTTAAGAAAACAATACAATTCTGTGTATTCATTTTTTAAGAGATAAGAACTTGGTCCTAATAGAATATTTAGTAATAATACCTAACTAAGATTTAAGTAGGAGAGGATCAGAGATAGCTTCCTGATGAAGGTAGTTCCTGAAATATGTCTTTTTTTTTTTCACTTTATATTAACTGCTTTTAGTTTTGACATCAGCAAAATTTACTGAGAACTCAGCATTGCACCTAACTTGAAATATGTTTAGAGACAAATGAAGAGGTAGCAATTCAGAAAGGGAAAAGGGCATTCAAGACAACTATGGCACCTGGTTCAAAGCTTAGAGTTAAAATGAAGATATATATTTTATAATTTACATATAAATTTAGCTATTTTCTGTGGGGTATCAAATCCTAATTTATTCTGTATTATATAAACAAAGTTATAGTAATCTGCAAGTAATTGCTTAAAACACCTAATTTTACTCTCTTTTTCTCAATTTCCAATTCACTAATGGCATATGTAAATACCTTTTTTGCATTTTGAATTTTATGAAATCATTTGTTTCCAGGAGGAGAGCAATTTTATACAGTAGTGGGAAGTGATCTAACTGTGTGCTCCGTAAACCTCCTAATTTATTTATCTGAAGGAAAGCCTTTTGACAAGATCACCATAAGAAAGATTATACAAATTTCTATTGTGGTTATTTTCATGTATTATGTAGTACATTTCAATAATGAAGACTCCCAGTAAGTTACATTAACAGCCAAGCTAGTAGTTTGAGGTCATTAATTTATTTCTATATTTACATGTTTTCAGAAACAAAAAAATGAAAAGGTAAAAATAGTAATTTAGATTAAAGCTAATTCAAGTGAGGGGAACTAAATTTTGAAAAGACATCTGTAATGTGTTGTTTATAATGACTATTTCAAATCCACATATTAAGAGGTCTACAAGGAATGCTGTGTTTCTCATGGCAGGCTGGTTATGAATTCCTAGAATTCCTATGCACATCAGTTTGCCACCACAGGATTAAGTTCAATTTGACTGCCATCATAGTAACACCCTTAGTTTGCTGATTTGCTCTACTTCATCTAATCTACACAGATATGGTGCTCCTCAATATCAAAGGTGAATCAAATGAATCATTAAGTTGAATAAACATAACAATTTAGGTTCTGCACTCCCCTGGTATTTAGTCATGTCTAGACATAGCCCTAGTGTCCCAGAAAAACTAAAATGAGGACAAGGACATTTAAGTTTAATGTAGCCTTATTCCCATGGAAACCAGAAAAGCCAACAATAGAGTAAAGAAGAAAAGAATATGGATCTAACTGAAAAATTAAATGTAGTGGAATGACTGGCAGGATTTACAAGGTCAGTGGGTTCTAGAACAATTTTGGTCTGTATTTGTTGTTTTAAACAACAGTTTTTAGGTTAGGTCATCATTCCTCTAATAAGTTGATAATTTCACAAATTATTTATTTTATTCTTTAAATCCAGTATGATGTGAGTAGGCTAAAAATGATACAAACATTCTAGGGCATGCATTTTTATAGTTAAAGAGCTCAGAAAGTAGTGAGAGAATAAACAATTATATTTATCAACAATAGTATATATGTATTTATGTAATTGCAGCATATTTCTATTTTTCTGCAAATTTTAGATTGTTCATTTGTTTTAATGTTACTAACATTGTTGTAGACGTTTAACTTGGTTTATAAGATATACATGTTCACAAATGTACTTTTGTCTCATTAATTTGTGGTACTGTGAGATAAATTGATGGATAAGGGTTAAATGTACATAATTATTATAACATGTAGAAAACTTCAGTTTCAGTTCTGATCCTGATTTCCTCAGTCATAATAATTTTATCATATTCTCTTATAGAGTATGACAACACATTTCCCAGCTTTTCAATTGTTATTCCTTTAGTACCCCAGACTTATACTTGCACATAGAATCATTCTTTTAGAATTGATGGTATTTCAGGATACTGGCTCTTGAACATAGTTTAAGGAAGCTTCAGTGCCTCTGAATAGGAATGATGGAGAGATTTTCTTTTGGTTCCATATGCCAGGCTCATTCAAAGTGGGTCAGTTGCACAATGGGCCTGGTAGATCCATGTGGGTTAAGTATAATAGGTTGGAAAGAGAATGATTTGTGATCCAAGTCTAAAACATTTTGACTGTATAGTACCCTTTAAGCTAGTTTCATTTCCAAGGACAGTATATAAACAACATGTGTATGAGTGTGTGTGTGTGTGTGTGTGTGAGTTTGTGTATGTGTGAATGTGTTTGAGTGTGTTTGTGTGTATCTATTCCTCCATGGCTTCCTTTTGTAATGATGGTATTCAGACTTCCATTTTGGGAATTTATAAATATCTTAGAATTTCTAGACCTAATGCATCAGACAGTTTTATACATAAAACACAATTTAGACTATTAGACTATGGTCATATCTAAGTAGACGTTATCTCTGGGAATACAATGGACTCAACTATAGCAGCAACTCCAAGAACTGCTATAATTTCCTTGTCTTTGTTAAGGGTGTGTAGATTTATTTCTTAATTAAACTTGCAATTTGGATTACAGATTTCTGTTAATATTACAAAAAAAGTTACAAGCTTGGGAATAGTTTATTGCTGTTTAATGTAAATTATTTGTTAATTGTTTTATAACAACTTTCCAGAAGAAAATAAAATACATTTAGCTACAATTTTATGGCTGCAGCTTAATCCCAAAACTTAGAGCCTTTTAAAAGGCAGTATGAGCCTTTCATTTTGGTGAGCCTTTCTCTAATTTTTTTCTTTTTCGTATTACTAGTTTTTTTCCCCTTATTCTTGGTTGGCAAAAAATAAATACATGTAGGATAATGACTTTTGCTATAATTGTTCTCCAAATGTTTATTCATTTTTTTTTTTTTGCAGCTCAATAATTTTTTTTAAATTACGCTCATTGTATTCACCACAATGAGAGCTTAATCTAATTTCAGTTATGTAAACAATATGCACTTTTAATGACACTATTGAAATAGGGCTGCCATATTACATATTTCACTCAGTTTTGTGTTCTTTCTCTTTCAGTGAATTTATTGGATTCACGCACTGTCATGGGGGACCTGGGATGGATCGCTTTTCCAAAAAATGGGGTATGTGTTTATGAATTTTTTTCTAAAACTTAAGCTTCATGCATAGACATCCTGATAAATGTCATACGGGTGGAATTTTACTGAATGTACTTGTTGTTAAGAGAGGAGGGGGCTGTGTGTGTTGGATGGTGTCAGAGAACCTCAAATTAACTGACAGGGAAAGAGGACCAATAGGGAAGGATTTCAATAACTAAGTAAGGAATATATTATTTTCCTCTTGATTATTGTTCCACAAAGAGATGTGAAGTTTTGTTCAGCATTCAGGAAAATTTCAGACTGAAGCAACCAAGAAACTTTCAGAATTAGTTTATATTAAAAAATCATTTGATTTGCTGCTCATTTACCATCATCATGGTTATATTGCATGGAAAATAAAATTTAACATATCTATGACCAGATTCTATGACCATGTCTATGACTTGATTCAAAGCTGGGACCAATTATTTTTTCCTTCATTTACAGAATTAGGGAATGAAAATATTATAAGGAATTATAAGGAATTCCTGCATGTTCCATTGACATTGAAAATTTCTAAGATTATCCGTTTACTCACCATTCAAAGGTTGTTCTCTAATTCTTGAATTTTCCTTCACTGAAAACTTTTCAAAGATCTTTTCATTAAGGGATTTTTATAATTTATAATTTTTAGAATAAATTATTTTACTGGTATACATTAACACAAGACTTTTGGATGAAAATTTGGTCTTATTTTTGCAATCAACATCTCAAAGTATTTATGATACTAACAATCTTACTTAACATAGATTATGTTAAAAAATACTACCTTACCTTCTGCTGAATTTAAAACACATCCATATTATTGATGGAAAAATAAAAACATGATAAAATCATCATATTACACAGAAAATATTAAATGTATTGCATGACTATTGTATTAAAAAACAATTTGGACTTTGAGAGAAGATTTTATTACCTAATAGCTTTAATATTTTAATATTTTCTAATTTCCAGACTAAAACTGCTGAAACTCTTTATGGAATCACCTTATGATAAAACAAATAATATTTTCAATCCTTTATCTTAAGAAAAAATATTTAAACAATTTGAATTCCTACAACTATTATAGTATCATGGACATATGCAATTCATTTTGAAAATTGTGCATGCCAATATTTTATATGACATTGAAGGTTAATTTTAGTTTGAGTAATCAAATCTGGTTGTAACAACCCAAACAGCCCAAATTCTTTTTTTTTTTTAAATTAATAAGAAAACCAGATGTTTTAATCAGTCCTTTACTACGAAAGTTGTTATGGAAATAAAACAAGTAGTATTCATTGTTTTAATACATAATAATTTATATGTTAACATCCTAATCTCAGTGAGATTTCCTATTTTTCATCAATTTGACCTTCTTTTTGGTTGTTAAAAATTATAGCTGAATATAAAGGTATAATATTTAAAAGTAATACTAGTAGATTGTTAAGATATTGGAACATAAAGGTAAGGCACAAAGAAAACAACAAGAAAACCCAAAAAATATTGCATGACCAAGGTATACTCAGGGTCAAAATAATGATACATATTCTTTTGATCTGTTTCTATTTTATTATTCTTATACTCTTCCTTCTTCTTTTTCTTTCTTTCCCCACCCCCAACCTGTCTTTTTTCTTTCTTTCATCTGTCATCTCCCCATAGAGATCAATGGCTGGCTAACATCTGTCTGTAAGAACCTATACATATAGTTTGTATTCCTCATTTTTCACAGGCCAAAAATGATCTATTAAATATTTTAAAATTTTTTTCTATTTGAGAAGACGGCTAACATGTTTTGAAATTAATTTTTTAGAATTCTGAAGAAAATACATGATATTCTCTTTGAATTTAGTTTTATGTTTTTCCTCTCTTGCCGCTCAGAAGTTATTAAAAAGAGTTTTGACAGAGTGTGTCCATGAAAGTATAAGTATGATTTTGCAGTTGTTTTAGCAACTAGAAATTTGGGGGAATTTACTCAATTTTTATATGATTTCTATATAAAGCACAATTAATTTCTTTAATCCCTTTGTAAAAGAAATGGGATTTTTTTCAATCATTCTAATAACTTGGTGCTTTCTTTTTTTCCCCCTAATATAATTGTTAGTATAGTGCTGCTTTTGTTCAGTTGTTTAAATAATGAGTATCCTTTCAAAATTCTTATAGTTTTTTATGTGATGTTTTCTTTGATATAGGTGTACCTAATGTTCATATATTGAATAAAGAGAAGTTAATTTAGAGGAGCTTAGTGAATGTGCATTTGTTCAAATGTGAGATACGTATGTAGAATTCAGGTGGTATATTTTGTCTTATGTCACTCAAATACAAGATGCAGGAACATTTTGTATTATATTTAAAGAAAATGAGTGTTTAAAGTATATAAAATTATAAGAAGAAATATATATACTTTTAACATTTTTAGTAGACTGTGCCATTTATGATTAGATAAGCAACATTATCTTAGGTGAAATTTAGATCATCATCATGATGTCCACAAAAATTGTGGAATAAGGGCATCCCCAAAATTTTCTTCTCAATAAAATCCGTGAGAAGGCTGGAAAAAAATTGTCAAAATCAACTTTTGTAGAACTCTTTGGAAATGAACCAAAGTCTTGGACCAATCTGTGGAACATTTACTAAAGAAAAATGACTGAATCTTTTAAAAATAGCAAGGTCTGTGGCATTTTAATTTGCCCTATATCCTTTCTGCCTCTCCAGGTCTGAAGTAGCCTTGAAAAGCCAAAACTATTTCATCACAGTGAAAACCAGCAGCCTAGTAGCTATGAAGGCAGTAGATTGGGGTAGGAGAATCTTCAAAGACTAAATCTGAGAGAATTGTCATTATCTGACCTCTCTGTAGCATCCTGTGAGACTATATTGTAAGGCACTCTTGATTTGATCTGACTTGGACCTCTCGCAGTCCAAAAGCATTTTCCCAGGTGGGCATTTGTTAAAAAGAGAGGCAATTGCCTAATTTTTTTGCTGTGTGATGGGGTGGATAAAATTTGGGACAAACAATAGGCTAGCTAACCAAAATACTTAAAAAGAAAAGCTGGAAAATGAGATGTCCACAGGGGCTTTAAAATGCTCCAACATACTATTTGCGAATCTAGAAGGCCATGCACATGTGGAGAGATGTGCAGATGCCCCAAGGATGTATGTATGCTTAGGAAAGACTTGAGAAAGACCTACGTTTTTTACCTCTGACTGACCTTGAGCCTCTCTGCACAAGTAGGAAGTGAAGGCTAAGGCAGAATATTTAATTGTTTAGATGAATATTGAAGAAATGACCCAACATACACACACAGAATCTCAGCAAACATGAGAACACTTGTTGGTTTGAGGTTTAGTTAAAAGAAAATCGGTTCAAGCAATAGCTGCCAAGTAAGCTAACCAAGCAATGGCTTTAATGATTACACGTGGCCATTAAGAATACAGAGTTTACCAGAATGAGTTTAGAAAAATTATTAAAAAAAATAAACAACAAACCCTGGAGAGTGGGGAGAATTTTATTTGCAGACTTGCCACATAATATTATAGCATATGCCTAATTTTCAGCAAAAACTATCATGCATGCAAAAAAATAAAGAATTTCTGATAAAAGGAACAAAAGCAGTTACTAGAAATTGTGCTGAGGATGCTCAGATGTTTGACTTACTATACAGACTTTAATTGCTATTTTAAATATGCTGAAAGAACTAAATGAAAATATGTCAAAAGAACTAAAGGAAAGTATAAGAACAATGACTTATCAAATTCAAAATATCAGTAAACAAAAATTACAAACAAAGAAACAGAAATTCTAGAGTTGAGAAGTGTAAAAAGAAATAAAAAATTCACTACAGGGCTTAAGAGCAGATTTGAGCAGACAGATGAAAGAATCAGCAAACTTAAAAATAGGACAACTGATATCATCCAACCTGAGGAACAGAAAGAAAAATAATGAACAGAAATAAACAGAAACTCAGAGGCCGGTGAGAATAACATAGATACAATGAGAGTTTTAGAAGTAGAGGAGAGGCCAAAGGATCAGAACAAATATTTGAAGAGTTAATGGACATAAACTTTCCAAATTTTATGGAAAACATTAATACATACATTCAAGAAGTTGAATATTTGATTAAAAGTGCTACACTTTTTTTTCCAGAACATTCTCCTGAATGTTAGGCCTTAGGAATGAATATACTCATTTCTCAGACTGCTGAAAAAGGTCTACCCCAAATCTGGATCTATGAATTGGATAGGAATTTAAGGGAAACATCATTATTCATCCCTCATAGTTATGTACATGTGTCATACATTTGCTAGAAGCAATCATTGCACCTGCAATACTTTTCCTGTGTTTGTTCTCTTTATTATATCGTAAGCTCCTAGACTCCTTGTAGTTATTTCATATTTACCACTCCACAGTGTTTCTAAAACTTGGCTCAGTTCCCCGCTTGTAATAGAACTTCAGTAAATATTCATTGGAAGGATAGCATTTTATTTTTATATTTATAAAATGGGGAATAAATTACTTACAGTTTTTGCCATAAAGATTAAATAAGTGCAACCTAGAGAAGTACTTGACACGGTATTGGCAGTTGGTAAATATCCTTTCTTGGTTCTTCTATTGCATTTCTATTTTCACGCTTGGAGATCTACCAGTACATAAGGTTGTTTTTTTGTTTGCTAGTTTGTTTGTTTTTGCATATAGGTGTGTGTATAGGACTTCACTGTCAGCATTCAAAGATTGAGAGATTTCATACAAAATCTGAATTTCTAGTTTCTCTGTTTAATGGGATCTTTCAGAAAGCCCCAGTCAGGAGCCCTCCATGGCCACGATAGTCTAAAGCTGAGTAAAACTGCCATTTTTAAGAGAATAAGCAAGTTCTTCTGTTTGACTCACTTTCCACCTGACACTATTCACTCATTTAAGTTGCCAGTCTGTGACCTTGACACAATATGAAAAGTCATTTTTTAAAATATATATTATACAACCATCAGCATTTTCTTTAGTTTCAGGGCAACTTAATTTTTAAAAAACTCCTCTGAGTGTTACGTGCTGAAATAGTTTCCTTCTAGACTTTGAGTACTTCACCTTTAAGTAGGACACAATCATTTGAATTTGGGGTTTTGGATGTCTTTTTTAGCTGTTGTATATGCAATAGACAGTATTTGTGTGTATGTTTGTATGTTTGCCTTATGGTAGTAACTTTAACTCTCTTTCCTTTTTTTATTCTGGTCATATCTAGGAGTACTATGTTACTGCAAATTTTATGCATTCATTAATTCAATAGATATTTACTAGGAACTTACTATATTTCAGTCAGTCTTCTAGGCACTGGGCCTATAGCAGTGAAGGAAAAAAACTCTAAATTCCTCACATCCTAGTGCTTGAGTGAGCATTATGATTTTGAGAATGAGTAACCAAGGTGGTGGATAAAATGTTTTCTTGTCCTGTCTTTTCTTTGTATAGTTGTTCAAAAGTGGCACAGAGATGATATTTGCCCAAGGTCACTCAAGTAGTTTATGACACACCTGGGAAAAGCACACGCTCCATATTTCGTGCTTGCTGTATCATATCACTCTTTCTAATTCTGTCTTTACCTTGAGAAAAGTACACTTTCAGTACACGAACATTTAGCACTAACAATGACAATACACAAAGCTATATTTAGTATTCTTTTGGAAGGTTGGGAAAAATGAAGCTCAGTGTTGGTAAGTGACTTGCCCAAGGTTATAAAGTTACTTAGAGAGTGAGCCCATTTCAAATCCAGGTCTTCCAGGCTACTGGTTGTTCAGAACCAGTGACAAGCTACTCCAAATGGTTAGGTCTCTAGAGACATAACTAGGTTCTGGATGGTGCTCAGACATTTAGTTTATATTGAGCAACACTTATGTGCACATGTAGTAGTAACATTCATCTGGTGTCGGGCAGGTGGGAGGGGGGAGGAGGGGATGGGTATATTCACACCTAATGGGTGTGCTGCGCACTTTCTAGGGGTCAGGCATGCTTGTAGCTCTGACTTGGGTGAGACAAAGGCAATATATGTAACCTAAACATTTGCACCCCCATAATATGCTGAAATAAAAAAAAAATTATAAAAAAAAGGAATTGGTGCTGGAGAGAAAATTCCTCTCAAAGAAAGTTTTCAATGGGCCAGAGTGGGTTGCATTCTGTTTACTGCTATACCATAAATATTGAAACAATGTATAGTACATAGGTGCCCAAATATATGTTCCATTTGTTATATTGTGTGTTTATGACATATATAAGTAATTATATAGTTATACATACAAATATAGTTAATTAGATGAATTAATTTGATTCCGGCTATGTCTGAAATGCATTCTGTGATTTTTTTGATCTCTGTGAATCTTACCTTTCGTATCTGATGAGTTGAGTAGGTGGCTATTATATCATCTATCTCATGTGTTGGTTTTAGAATAAAACAAGATAATATATTTGAATACAGCATGTGACCTCTAAGCAAGTAAAGAAATAGAAAGGATGATGGCTGGTTAAAAAGCTGCTTCTATGTTACTTCTTGACAAACATAGCCAGAAAACAACACTTTGGTAGTTAAAAGAAATAACCACTCAGCTATCTCAGCTCTCTCTTTTGGCATTGACTATCCAATGAAGTAACTAGAATTTAAGAGTGTTCATATTTCAGCACACTAATGTGGTGTTTAACACAATAGTTTAATTTCATTTTGAATAAAATTAAGGGGAGGAGAGGGTTTGCAATTTAAAAAAAATCATGATGAGTTCTTAAGTGTAAACAGAAACAAAAACAAACAGCAAAAATGTAGACTGACTTTGGGTTTAATTGATATAAAGTGTGAGTAATTAATCTCAATTCTAAATTTCACTGCTTATTTGAGTAAATATGTATATATTTCCTATAGATCAGCCTTTTCTACAAATTTTATATTGAAATTCTCAAAGTATTTCTGCCTCAACCAATTAGGACACAGTTCTAACAGTAATAGTGATTCTATTACTAGAATCACTGGATTACAGTAATGGGGCTAAGAAATATGGTTGTCTTGAGATTCATTAATTTTCATGATGGACTCTGTTTCTTTCTCTGTTATTTATGTTTTCATCAAATTTTATTTTAAAACACTTGTAAACTTTAGGACCAATTTATATTTTTAGTAGACTTTTTTAGGTTTGCAGAAACATGAGCAGAAAGTACAGGGTACCTATATACCAGTGGTCCCCAACCTTTTTGGCACCAGGGACCGGTTTCATGGAAGATAATTTTTCTACAGACAGGGGTGGGGTGATGCAAGTGATGGGGAGCAGCTGTAAATACAGATGAATACAGATGAAGTGGAGGAAAAAAGCAGAGGGTTGGAGGGTGGGGTAGAGCTCAAACAGTGATGCAAGGCCTGGTTCCTAACAGGCCACTGACCAGTACCAGGCCACGGCCTGGGGGTTGGGGACTACAGCTATATAGCTCCTCAACATCCTCCCCACCCTGTTTCACTACTATTAACATATTGTATTAGTGTATTACATTTGTTATAACTGATGAACCAATGTTGATACATTATTATTAACTAAAGTCCAAAGCTTACATTAGAATTTACCCTTTCTAGTGTACATTCTGTGGATTTTGACAAATGTAACATGTATCTGCAATTACAGGATCATACAGAACAGTATCACTGTGCTAAACCCTGTGTTTCACCTTTTCATCCCTCCCTCCCTCTCTCTTTCCAACTCCTGGAAAATATTGTTCTTTTTACTGTCTCCATAGTTTTACTTTTTCCGGAATGTTATTATGTATGGTTGGAATCACGGGGTATGTAGCCTTTTCTGATTGGCTTTCTTCACTTAGCAACATGCATTTAAGGTTTCTCCTTTCTTTTTGTGGCTTGATAGTGCATTTATTTTTGCCATACAATATCCTTCTATTATTTTTGATACCAAATTTTGAGATGTGGAGAATTATGTCTGTGTATAAACTTAAGAATGCCATTTATGCAAATTCCCACTTTCCCTTTATGTGACAAATGTTTGGTAGCAAATTCCAAGTCTAGACTTTAGAAAAAGATGAACAAAAATTTTAAGAACATCATCTTTCTTAAAAGGTAAAAGTTATGTTTTATATAAATCCCATTTTAATTAAAATTAGGAAAGAATTTAGAATAGATTTTAAAACCTCATGGCAATACATTTCTCTCAGTTTTCTGATTCAATCATTTGGCTGAATAACTGTGGACCCATTGGACTCTTTCTGAAATAAATATTTTCTCACTTAAGGATTTCCTGTCTCCCTTTTGTTCTCCCCTTAAGCTGTCAATCTCATATTCATAGCTTTACTAGCCTATCTGTACGCACCTTCAAGAAGCATTTTGCTTCCTTCTAATTACATTAGAGTTGTTTCAGTGACCTTATGGAACATTTCGTGTTGATGAATCTACATGGTGTAAGTATGGATGTAAACATCATTGTTCCCTGGAAATTTTCAGCAAGTGTTTTCAAGGCTTATTCTTATGAGAATAAAATTAATGTTGTGGTGTTTGTTTATAACAGATCATAGTCTTACGTCTTAGAAATTCCACTATTGCTCTTTTTTTCCATGCACTGTTGTTACAAATGATCACAAGATACACCTGCCTCCTCTGCTTTGGTGGAACCAGCCTTTTCCCCACAGAGCTGTCTCTGCTTCCTGTAGCACACAGGGGGAAGCCTTCACGTTCCCCTGAGCATCACTTCTGAGCTGCATTGCAAGTTCTGCTTTTATTTTTGCTATATTTTCTTTTCTCAGTCAAATAAAGAGGATAAACATTATTTTATAATCTTTTATTATGTTGATCTTAGGGGCTGTTAGGATCATTCAAAATAATTTACTCATTTGAGGGAGATTTCAGAATATTGACTCGGGTCATATTTGTACTAAAAGGGAGACAGAGTAACTTACTGTCTGCCTGAAGGAGAAAGAAAAAGAAGCAATGGCCCCTATATTGTAGATACTTCAAAACAGGAGTTTATGGCTTTTGTTGTTTCACCGTCACTTTGTTCTATTTTCTTATTTCTTTGAGATAGAGAACCTTACTTTGAAGTTGAAAATAACTCCGGTTTAGATTACTCAAAATGGACTGTGAATACATCGTTACTGTTTTATGTGGGTTCTCCTGAATCAAGAAAAACTGAAGCTGGATGTTCCATTCTGATACAGAGATTTTTACAAAAGTGTGTGTGTGTGTGTGTGTGTGTGTATGTGTGTATGATTGTTTGTCTCCAAAATTAGAGGCAAAGAATGAGAAGAAATATTTGACCACTTCTTTTTTTTTTTTTTTTTTTTTTTTTTTTTTTTTTTTTTTTTTTTTTTTTTTGAGACAGAGTCTCACTCTGTTGCCCGGGCTAGAGTGAGTGCCGTGGCTTCAGCCTAGCTCACAGCAACCTCAAACTCCTGGGCTCAAGCGATCCTCCTGCCTCAGCCTCCCGAGTAGCTGGGACTACAGGCATGCGCCACCATGCCCGGCTAATTTTTTGTATATATATATTTTAGTTGTCCATATAATTTCTTTCTATTTTTAGTAGAGACGGGGTCTCACTCTAGCTCAGGCTGGCTGACCACTTCTAATCGCTTATATTTTGGTGAAGATCATGGTGAGTTTTGGCAGAACCTTATTTTGGCTTTGCTTCCTACTGAGGGAGAAGAAAGATAATGACAGGCATGGAGGCCCACACTGAGCATAGAGTGGCTAATAAAGATTAAAATAATGCTGAAGTAGGTAAAAAGAACACATTAGTGGATCCAGAAAAGCTCTTTATTTGGACAGTGATAGAAAATAATTCTAAAGGGAATGGATATTATAATATATAATGCAGATGCCAGTATAATGAAGAAAAGCCAGATGCAAAGTAGCTTTATTTTCATTATTTTTCAGAAAAAACAAAAAGCACACCCAATCCATAAGATAATTAAGATAAATAATTTACAAAATTCAAGATAGTCATTAAGCACACAACGACATTTAGAAGACACACAATTTTGCATTTAGATTTCCCACATGGAAATGTAGCAATTATGAAGAAAGTTCTTTAAAATGTCCAGCTCTGTTTCTCCATATGAGATGAATGGTGAATTTAGTCTTTAATATATGCAAATATGAGAATAGATTAGCAATAGTCACAGTGTATTCCTGCAAAGTAGGATTGGGAAACACATGTATTATGTGTTCATTAGGTATCACTCTGATTATCTGATTACATAGTTAAAGTCAATATAAAATGATGCAAATATTTTATTCTTCAGAGGCTTTCAAAATATTTCTATCATATTGTAGAGAAACTCATAAATATAAGCTGGAAAATGACCTCCATCTATAATATCCTGTTGTTAATCTCTTTTCCTCAACCTAAGTACAGTTGGCCAGCTTAATGTTCCATCCTTTAGATCCTGACTTAAGTACAACTTCCTCGAGAACATGTAGCTCCCAGACAAACTCTATTCCTCTCTGTGAGCAGATCATGCTGTACAATCCTTCTTCTTCCCTCCATCTCAGCCCCCATCTATATTTTTTTCTCCAGATTGCAATGTGTACAGCTATGTTATCCATACTCATGACTTTGTCTAGCTTTGTATCCAACACCTAATCCTTCTGATTTGTTCCTTTTTTGGATTGATTTTTCCACCAGTCTGTGTAACAAGCAGATAGCATAAATTTGTAAAGAGTTTCAGATCATTTATAAAAAGTCATATGCAAGTTACTGTTACTTCTCTTGTGATGTGAGCCACCTGTAAATAAACTTGTACCAAATGGCCATTGCCCTGTATAGTTCTGTTTCATATGGGGTCCTAATATTTCCCTTTTCTTCATTATGTATAAGCAGATTTGTAGATCTCTGACTAAATATTTCTGTGCCAAATGATACAGTTCATGCAATCTCTGGGCTGTTTTTTTTTTTTTTTTTTTTTAATTCTATCATTGGCATTTATACCAGTTTCCATAGGTGAATAGAATGCTTTTTCTGTTTTGCTTTTTATTCCTATCTTACCATTCATTAATGAAAATATTAAATGAAACTGGGCCTTGTGGAGGTCCCTGGGGCCCAAACACCAGGTATTTTTCCAAGTGGTTTGATTGCTGTTTATCATGATCCTTTTTTTTTTTTAACCATCCTTCAGCTGTTTTCAATTCATGTGACAGTGCTCCCATGCAAGTCAATTTGAATTAATTCTGCAAGCAAATGCTTTATGGTTTGGAGTACATAATCTCCCTCTCCCACAGAGAAAAAATATACTGTAATCATCCTGCATTCCTGTTGATTATTTCCATTAAAGGCAGCAGGGGAAGAGAAAATGCTCAAGACTCCTCTCGCATTTGAAGTTTTTTTGAAGCTTTGCCTTATTCTTTCTCGCTCTCTTTTCTTTTCTTTTTTTTCTTTTTTTTTTTTTCTTTTTTTTTTTTTACCTTTGTGCTGTTCAGTTCTTGCATTAGTGCAGAAAATGATGGTCCAAACTGCTTAGCCTGGAATTTTGGTGCTTTGGACCAAGTCACTGCTGTCTTTGTGATCTCATATCCCGCTCCCGCCCCCCGCCCAATATGATCCCCTAAAGGAACTGATTTCCTTCTTCACTCTCCAAAGGATTTATATAATGTTCCACCTATAGTGTTTTGCACAAATTACTTGAAATGCACCATACCTACTTTCCGTATAACCCATCTTAATGATAATCACTTTTTCAAGGTCTAACTCAAGTTAAATCTTTTATTACCCCACAGAAGGGTGACCACTTCCTAGGATGCATTAATATAGCAATTATTGTGTATTGAACACATTAGAAATTAGGTATTTGTAGTGTTACCTGGTGTTTATGTGGATACTGTAAGCTACCCCACTGTAAAGACCTTTTGGTCTTTATTTCTAGCACTCTATGCCTCAAACATAAATTCACATTAATTATATCTGTTCTGATTGATACACAATTATATATTTAAATGTTTAAGAAGTGGTGATTGTTTGGACCCAAAAGGCTGTGCATTTTAAGCTAAAAACAGCGAAACAAAAACATCAAAATTTGGATTTAGAGGTTCTTATTTATTTGGTGTATTCTTGGCTCATCCTTTATTTAATTATTTAATTATATAGCTTTTTAAACCAAAAGACTATTATGTGCCAAGCACTGAGATTACAGTGGTAAACAGGACTCAGTTTCTCTCCTCAAGTATTAAAATGGATAAGTTTTTAATGATGTTCCCTACAGTTGTGAAATAATACAACCTGCACTAACATATAAACAATCTGGGGCTACATCTCCATTGAGTTCGATCCAAGTTACTGATGTGTATAAATATTTCTCTCCTTAAAGGTAGTGTGGTGAACATGGAGATTTTTAAATCAGTTAATCTAGATTCCAAATCTGGCTCCATCCTTTACTATCTGCTATATAGCAAGGTTCTTAAGATCTCTGTTTCTCAGTTTCCTCATGTACAAATTATTTGTAATAGTACCTACTGCACAAGACTGTTATAAGGATTTGAATGGACTATTAAGACAGTGTTTAGTGCAGTATCTGGCCCATATTAAGCACTCAATGTATGATGTTGCCATTATTCTTGTTCTTGGTTCATGTTTTTATTCTTCTCAAGAGGTAAATGGTGGCTGTGATAAATTTATAAAGTCATTATATTTTGACCATTGACACATTCTCTGTATTCTGTTTGAACAATATTTAAGTAAAAGGTTAAAGATGAAAAGATACATTCACTTGATAAGTGTCTAGATAGTTCATTAATAAAGCCTTGAGTGGTTTTACCAAAAGTCACTCTAGCACTTGAATTGGTCATACATGTATAGCATTTCTTAAAACATTTAATTGTTTTTTACTGATGAAAAATTTGGTTTTAAAAATCAAAACAAGAATGCACACTAATTGCAGAAAGAAAGGAAAATTCATGGTGAAGGAAAGAAACAATTATCAAGAACAGACTAAATAATTATAATTTTGTACATTCTTTGTTGGTGGGATTATACAAATCTATGAAGACTTAACACTTTTTGAAAACCTTTTTGTATGTATCATTTTACCCTGACCTAGACCCAGGGCTACAATGGTGGGTATGTACCTGAAAATAAACTTGATCTTTTTTGAAACAACTCACATGTTGTTTCTCTTAAATAGTAAATGTAGAGATGAACTAATTTTTTCAAATTAAAATAAAATATTATACTTGCAGGGATAGTTAGGAAGAGACATTCTAACTTTGTAAGTTGTTCAGATAACTGCAGTTAGTTTAGTTATTAATCTGTTGGTCAAATTTCAATTGGTTTCAAGTAAAATGAACCAACTTCAGCTAGCTTAAGAGAAAGAAAGGGACTTGTTAATTCAAAGGACCCGAGGTTAATGGAATTCTTGAAATAATAGTATGAAGGGATTGAGGGAGCTCCCATGAACTAGACAAGACGGTGGTTCCTTTCTCTCTCTGGTTCTTGCTTTCAATAAGTTATTTCTTCACTCTTCTCTCTGTGCACCAGATTTCTTTGCTTCATTTTTCACATGGATTTCCTACAATTCCAAATTTGACCTCCTGTATTAAAGTGACCAGCTCACACGGACATGGAATGTTCTAAATTCCACATAGAAAGATCATGATGGGTTCCATTTGGTTCAGCTGTCCATCACTGATGCACGCAACTCTAGCTGGGTTGGGAGAAGAGGACAGAATCGTGCAGTAGAAGCGTACCTATTGGTGGCCATCCCTGCAGTAAGAGTAGCAGCTTAAAAAAGAACATCTGGGCTTCATTCCAATTAGGATGTCTCTTAGAAATTATGATGAAGATGTATTTCCATAAATATAAAGTTGTTTTCCCTTATAAAGTTGATTTAGTTATAAAAATAGTTAGCAATGTGAAGTATTGCATTCTCAAAATTTGCAGTGAAATGAGTTGTTACAGTATATAATGTCCATTATATTTCTAAAGCCTGATGTGTACAATACCTATGAATTTTACCCAACACTCAATAAGTTTATCTGATTGATCTATTTGATTTATTTAAACTCTTAGTAGTAATGCGTGTCCCTCTATCTGTATATTTTGGCCTTCATTTCAGTCACTGATTTTATGTGTTTTAGTTATCATCATTCTTTTCTATAACACAAATACCTTTGTTCCTCCATGCTATTTTGACTGCATAATAATCTTATACTCCTGTCTATATCCATTTATTATGAGTAGGCATAAAGCTAATAACATCCTATTAGCTCATTGCTTCCTCAGAGCCCAAGAAAATCACCCTTGTGATTGCTGACCTGGTTCTGAAAGTCCCTATGCTGCACATATAGTCGGCTCTTGCATGGAAGCAAGTTACAGATACAAAATTACAGAAACAAAAGAGGAAAGCAACCTTTACTATCTATATTGCTTTTCTTTTTTTTCTTTTTTTATATTGCTTTTCTTATGTGGAATTTCTTTACATGATTGCAAGACTTGCAAATATTATCATGAATATTTAATGATACAGTTTATTAATATGAACTAATTCAGTAAATATGTTCCAATTCATCTTAATTTCTTAACATTTGATCCAGAACAGAGATAGTGGAAATGGTGTGCATATACTTCACGAACATCTAACTTAATCCTTCATGTATTCCACTATATAGTATATACATCAAGAGAGGACAGCTGCCAAGGCTGTTGGAGGAATTTTAAAGAGAGTTTTGTATAGTTGGGCATGCATGGACTTTAATTGATTATAACATGCAAATGTGTGATAAGCATGCAAATGAATTACAGACTTTGCTGTGATTACAAATTATTCAAATAATTCAAGATTATTCAAAAATCTTTCCAGTCTGTACAATTAAAGGCATAACCATGAGTATAATCCTGCAAGATAGTCACTTCATCAAACAAGCTTCTCTGGTTTACTGTTTATTTTATTTTGATCCAAAATTGAATAAAATTTTTAAAGGTAATTCATAGTAGTGATCTCATACTGCATTTCTCTCTGCTTATACTTTTTGAATTATTTATACCCTTAAAATATACAAATTAAGGTTACTATGATCAAAATAACATATATAATTTCAAAGCTAATATCAGGAAACTTAATGTGATTTTACAAAGCAGAGTTTCATTAACCCAGAAGGTTAAAGGTAGCTATCATGTCATCAGATGTTGATAATGCTTTCTAGCTAGCCAGTCATCAGTAATTTCCATGGTAGCATTATTCATTAGTGTACTAAACTTCATTCCTGACATATAAAGTGTTGTCCTTTGAAAGTAGAAATGGGAATGAAGATAGAATATTGCATAAGCAATCAGTAAAATATTAAAATGAAGATTCTTATGCATCCTCCTCATATTTTCAGATGGAAGATTATCACATAGCTGTGAAAAGTAATAAATGAACCATAGGATTTTATAGTTGGGACTTTTCATGGTATTATCCAAGGAAGGCTGATATGTTCCAATATCTGTTAAAGAGTTTTCTTTTTTTAAATGAATTCAGATAGTGTAAAACTATGAAAACCACCATCACAAAAACAGCAGCAACAACAAGAACAAACAATAATGACAACTTGAGTCCATACTGAGTTCAATAAGATGTGAGTTATTCCAACCTTTAATTACTTCAGTTTACTAATCTATTAAAAAAGAGTTGCTGATGATTAAGATTCATTTTAATGACCAAAGTTTGTGCTTTTATTGTTCTGACATCGCTAGAATTAAATCATAGTTAGAATTTGTGTGGATTTCATGAAGAAATCACTTATGTGGTCCTAGGTGGGATGGTAAAGTTGAAGAATTCAGGTATGGCCTTGGTGAAGTTTGAGAATGGAGGTGACAAATTGCTAATTTCTGTTTTTCTAAGGGAGTGATAAGGTATAATGTGGTCAGACACAGAAAAGGCAATGCTACCATGGGGGATATCGCTCTCTCTCTCCTGCTCAAACTACACATTCTATCAAGTGGATATGCATTTACTAAAGAAGACAAAGACAAACTTTTAGCATGCAAATGAATAAAGAGGAATACAATTTCTGAATTGATAGCCAGTATTTCACGAAGTGATGTTTTACTAAAGATCATCTGAAACAGGAAACAACTGTGTTAAATAAAAGGAGTTCTATTCTAAACTTTGAAAATATTAAATGGTAGTAAACAGGTTTTGCTACCTGCAGCATTATACCAAGCCTTTAATATATTTATGGGCATGCAAGTTCTCCCATGTTAATTGATCAGGAGACATTTTACTCCTTGTATTTATGAGCATCTTCATGAAAAATGTTCAGCAGAGTGCAGTTTTGGAAACATTTTAATTCAAACAAACTGGTTCTCCATTTAAAACCTATCTGAATGCAGTGATGTAGGGAAATAGTATTATTTTTTTCCCTTTATCAGAATGACATATGGAGCAGTGCCTAAGAATCACTTTTCTGCACATGCATGGAAATTTTGTCTGAGGCACCATGATAACAATTAGCTAGCCCGCCACTGGAAATTATAGCCCATACATGGCCGGTCAGACATGTTCCACGCTGGTATTACAGGGATACAGTGAGTTAGATATGCAAGCTGGGGTTGGAGAAGATTTCAGATCTACCTTCTTCAAGGAGGTCAATGAAATTAAGTCTCTTTTAATTCATATAAATGAGAAAATAATTTATTTGGCTTATATTTTAATTGGAAATCTATATACTCTGATCTGTTTCTCCAAGGTAGGACAGAGAAGGCAACTATGTAATATTGAACAGAAAGTTATATTAAATCAATGTCTTCTAAAAAGAAATGTATCTTTTGCCTAAATCTATTGCATCATATATGAGCAAGTAGATTTTCTAAATACAGCTTTGCTTTGAAATTATATGTGTTTGCATATAACCTTAAAATCATGCCTTTGAACTTAATTTATTGATATATTTGTGGATTCATGTGTTAGTTCATTCCTCCAGCAAATATATATTCAGTAAAATGTGCTAGAATTATGGTAGGCATTTAGAATAAAAAGATGCAGCAAACATTCATTGACTTTTTTACAACAAGTTCTAGGACTAGTGATTATGTCATTATATAATTAAATGCATAAAGCAGTGAAGTCTTATAAAAGTTTATAACAAAATGAAATTTGAACTCCAAATTCATATGAGTGACATTTAAGTATTTGATCAAAATAATGAAATTGCTAGTAGTTAATACTGTCTGTAAACTCTTGGAAACATAACAAGCAATTCTTACATTCTATGATCTATTAGGCTGCCATTACATTATTTATAAAACCTCAAAAGTATTTTGGTATTTAGTTAAATTAATACATTTTATTTTTCCATTGCGTGTGATAAATTTAAGTATCAAGTCATGATTTACATAATGCTTCTTTTCCAAAAGTAAAATTGTTACTCAAAGTATAACTTAGGTATATGTGATATTCAGTTAACATTTTTTGAAATGCATTCTTTAAATAAATATTAAAATGACTGCTAACAAACCTGCACACTGGGATCTGGAAGTTGGTGGTATCAATTAAGAGATGCCAAAATCAGTTTTTTAAAATTTTTAACTGTAAATTGAATCGATTATTATATTGAGAGCTATTTCTTTTCATGTACCTACACCCACAGCAACAAGGAGATTTTTAAGTTGAGCTCATCTTCACAATGGTCTCCTTTTGTGAATCAGGTCAAGTAGGTCAATGACTGCATCTTTCTAGAGATTAGAATATTGACTGACTTCATAGGAGAACCGGGAGAGAAATATCAAGCACTGTTTAAGTGTTGGGTATCTTAATATTCTTGAATGTGATAGCTGGCATTACTTGATGACTGGAGAAGGTGACAGTTTACCTCCTGTATTACATTCTGTATGATTGTATCTGCATATGAAAAGAAGTGCATATGTAACATGTGAAAATCTTTTATAGATGCATGTTTTCTGTATACCCATCTAAAAGGACAAGTAATCATTTTATATGTTATGTGATAGAAAAAAATAGATCCATAAGGCACAATAATTCTCTCCACATGGCTTTCTCTTCCATTTTCTTAGTTTATTATTGCCTTTAGTAGATTTGTTATACAATATAGCTCTATATATTTATTTTATATTCAATAATTTATGTTCTGTAAAGTTTAATATGTTCTACCATAAAAGATAACTTAAAAATCTCTAATGATTTTTAGTTATCTAAATTTTAAATATCGTTAGTACAATAATTAACAACAATCATGTGTAATAGACACTGAAATCTGAGGCAGTCATTTCTTCTATGCCAATTACAATTTTTTCTACAGCTGTTGTTTTAAAATGTTGGTTTTCTTTATTGAATTTGTAAGTTTCTTTACATATGCAATGATTTTCAATACTCAGTGCTCTTAAAGAAGTCTACCTTCAAATTTATTGAAATATTCTAAGAGTTATAACAAAGGTATTTATTTTGCTATGATTTCTAAAGGAAATTTACTGTTTAATAACAGTAAATGAAAGTTCTTGCTTCTGTCTGTAGGCAGCACATCCATCAATGTATGGCAACCACAGTCTGCAGTGAATTTGTGAATCACTAATGTGAAAGATACTGAATAATGATGAGGAAGCCTAATAGTGTTGAATTTTTTATTTTAAAGTATTATCAAAATTGTTTTTGTATTTAAATAATTCAATAAAAATGTTATATCCTACAATTATTTTATCTTCTCCTATTTAACCTTTCCTGAAGCCTAGCAATTCTTTCCACTTTACTCTTACTGATGTTATCATAAATCTCTAAATAAATGTCTTGTTTTTTTAATGTGTATTTTATTTTCCTTTTTCCTGAGCTATATTATAATTGGCAATTGTGGAATATGAGGTTAGCTATTAGATCATGAATTTTATCTTAATTTTTTTCTGTTGTTCATTAGTTACTGATGGTATAAATACGTGCATTTTTAATATTTTCTAAAGTTTTGCTTGGAATTTATGTTGAAGCACTTAGTTCATTTATTTGTAAGAATGAGATAAATATCATGTACCACTTACAACCTTCCATGTGATTTCATCAAGAAATTTGTTATAAAGTTTTATGACACTCAAAATAATAGATATGATCTATTACCATTATATGATGAGGCAGAAATATTCCCATCAGACAGTCATTATAAAGTCACTGGCTCCAAAGTTTTTATGCTTTAGTCTTCAGGCCATGGCTATTCTGAATATGCCTACAGTTCCAAAACCCTGGAGCTTCCTGCCTTACGTAGCCAGACATCTTGTAAAACTATAAGACAGATTTTATATTTCCCTTATATTATAGCACTTACCACAAACCTGCTGGCATTATATTATTAAATATCTATTATATTCTCACTATTGTATGCTTTTTATGATAGCATGTTAGGTATACATGTGAAGAGTGAAGTTTTCTTTCTTGTTCACTGTTGTGTCTCCATAGCATAGTAATTAATCAACATAATTGTTGAATGAAATAACAAATAAATGGATATGAGGTTGAGGTTAGAAGAGAAATTTTTCCTTATTTATGGGAATATGGGTTCAAGTCCCTGAGACCATTCCAAAAGAGCTATGGGCATCAGACATTCCCCGATTGTAACTTTGTAATTTCCATAGAAATAATATTATGTACATTAATTATATATTAAATGTGCTGATAGCCTTTTGTGACACTTATGGTCTAAGTACCCGTCTTCTCTTAATATAAGTGTTTTATTATGGAGGATGTGATTTCCAAGTTTCAAATAGGTTATTTGCAAGTAACATGGGAATGCTACCATTCCATAAACTAAACTGCCTGCACCCGTGTTATCCAAATCAGTTGATAAAATTATTATATAATGAATTTTATGCTTTTAAAGTTAAGTATTAATACAAGATTTTAACAGTTTGCTTAGTCTCTTTCTGACATGCCAGTCACTTTGCTGTTGTTAATAATTAAAGTTACGTGAGCTTGAAGTTTAGGTACTTCACACAGTTTACATCCAAAGCTAGACCAAGTCCATTCTAGGAGGTATCATTTATTTCTTTTTTTTCGTAAGCCAAACCCAACAAGAATCTCCAAGAATTATTGAACAGTTAGGCTATTCATCAACCAGATATTTGAAACTTAAATTTAAAGGGCTCCTAAATCAAAACCCATAAACTATCTCCTATTATCACTATCATTTCATTTAAAAAGAAAATTCTAATACCAAACAATAAGCATATAATCCCCAAATAAAGAATAAGGCATTAAATGGAACAACCTTGGTTTTATGAAATATCTGCTACATTTTTCTCATTTCCTTAATAATTAGTGAAGACTTTGTCATGGTCCATTGGCATGACATATATATTTGGGAATGATATAAAATTTGTATCTTCATTTACAGATAAAAACACTTCTTGTCCAGGGTTTTTTTTAAATGCATGTTGTCTCTGCTTTGAAAACAGTTTGGTAAACTCACGTAGGTACACACGTGAACAAATAAAGTGTAACTTTTTCTAGAAAAACCTTCATAGTGTTATGAAATTTATCATTATTTCTAACTCAGTGTATTTACCCAAACACTAGTTGGTAGATTTAATCATCAAAAATTGTAATGACTTGGGCTGACCAATGGACTAAGAACGCAAGTCCAATGTGTGATTTCTGGGCCAAGGCAATTCAGAGCTAATGTACTTCTTCTGTTTCTTCCTTAGCTCCAGAAACCTGGGAGACCATAAGTTGAGATCTTGCCTTGACCTAAGTCCAAGGGAGGTTGGGGAACATAGGAAATAAAATAGAATTTTTGGTGAGCACAGAATGTGCACATACATGTCACCAAGTTCAAGGTACAGACAAAGAGTGCAGGAAACTTACAGCCTGAGGCAAGAAAAAAGGGTGCTCCACATACTACACTGGAAGGAAGGGAGGGTGGGTAGGAGTATACTGAAGACAAACTGTCTAAAAATTTTCTGCAGGTAGGACCAATCCCCTTCTGCTGATCACTGATTGCCTCTTGTTGGATCAGATATTGACCATCTCTCTGTTCTGTTTCCTCATCTGCAATATAGTAACCACTCATGATACTGCTAACATAATTGAGCAATTATAATAGTAGTACCACAACAATAAAACTGTTGTGAACCTCACCATAATACTATAAACGAGGTCTGAAAAATCTAACCATGCAAAATTTGGTGTCATCATTGCAAAATTAAAGAACCGCTTAGGATAAGCTTGCTGTTGAGGACAGCATCCCACTGTAAGTTTTGTCATAGCCAAATTTGTGTTATTACAGGATATGTTATCATAATACATAAATGAAATGTTTATCATGATTAATTTTGTGAGAATAAAGCTAGCCTATGAAATATTATCTTCTGATGTCTTATTTTTGGATATATTTACTTAGAACAAACTATGAGATATGCTATAATACAATACCATCTCAATGTAAATTCAATTCAAATAATTAACCCTCAAGTATTTCAATTCAGCAACACACATTTATTGTACACTTCAAAAAGGCCAAGCATCACACACACAAAAAAAAATTGAATAAGTTTATAGTTCATCTTTGAAGAGTACACCAAATAAAATACTGTTTAGAGTTACATCTAACCAAAAGAAAGTTACTTTTCTTGTAAGATAAAGGAAGCCGAACAAAATACAATTACACAGGACTAATATATAAGGATGCCTAGAGCAAGCTGGGCATGACTACATAATTTTAACCCTAGGATATTGTAAAGTTTAATCAGACATTTTAGGCTTCAGCAAAATAGAATCTAAGTGAAACTTTAATCTGAGAACTTAATAGACTGTAGCCTCTACATTGAACTCAGTACTGACGGTGCTGTTCATGCCCTTGGTTTCCCAAATCTGTCACACACTCAGAAGGATATCCACATACAGACGCATAGATACACATAGACAACCTAATATTAGATACTGAAAAACATTTAGGAAAGGCCCAGGTTAAATATGTAAACATCCCAGAAACCCTTATTAAGGTAGCATGCTAGAACTCTGTGTAAGAGTTTTCTAGAAATAACTTAACATTTGAACTCATCTTCTAATCTCTGGGCTCCTGACTTTATTATTTCTGGTTTAGATCTTAATTTTTCTCCTGGTTTATAATTTCTGGCCACTTCTCACTTTGTTTTTGGTGGCTTCATTCATTTGTTCCGCAAAATAATATTTATTGTAAGCATGTTTTGTACTAAGTACTATATACATTGTAAATGGAGAGATGAAAGACAGACTTTCAAAGAGAAAACAGAATTAATAAACATTACCACCCACTTACTATGTGCTAGTGACTATTTGGTATTGGGCACTCAAATATGGATATCTTATGATTTCCACTTTTGAAAGGTTTTTAGTCTAGTTAAAGTCACATTGCCAATACATTTGTTGGCTCCATCCCACTTTTGGCCACAGTGACATTTGCTACTTCTGGGTCTAGGTGTTCTCCAGGTTGGTGGATATCGTTATAGCAGGCATATGTGAAGAATGAGGAAATTTGTATAAACGAATGATGTTCCCCAATGTTTTTATTTTGCTTTATCTTGTTTAACCTCACTAAGCGTCATTGCAGTTTTCATTATTCAAACTCGGCTATGTCCTGACTCAGGGGAGAATCATCTCTCCAAGACCATTATCTGAGGTTAGCACTTACTCCATTTCTTTTCTTAATGAAGTTCAGTATATCATGGAAGAAATGGTGACTTGGTTCATAGAGATATGTATGAATGTCTGATTATACACATGGAGTTACTGAAGCATGCTTATCCCTGAATATTCAGTCCTTACTTCCTGCTCTTCCTTTTGACTCTCTCAGAAGGAAAGGCCATACCACCTGTGTTTTTCCACTTTCCCTCATATATGGGAAAAGCATATGAGAAACTCTATATAAGTTTATGCAAATCTATTATCTGATTCCTGAAGTTACCTTTACGATTTCTGAATGCATTTCTTTAAATTTTCTTTGTTCCATAAAATCTTAATTTCTTTTCTGTTTTAGCATACTCTTAACCAAACAAAACTTCAGCCAAGACCATGATCTGATTTTATTTCATAGCAATAAATGTATAGCCTTTCAAGAACCAAAATATCATTTTGAACTTCATTTCTTATAAAAGGAGAAGATATCTACCTGCAGATATGTGATTTTGAATGATTGTCCATGATATGTAGCTGTCATAATTAGATGTAAAGACTACAGAGAAGATATATAAAAACTAAAAAGCAAACAAAGAAAAAAAATTAAAATGTAACCTATATTTCTGTAGGCAAGCAAAAATCATGGCAGTCGTAGGCTCACAGAACTCAATAGTAAACTTAAGAACATAAAGATGTTCAAAAACCCAAAAGTTAAAAATAAAACCAAATAACATAGCTAAGGGAGATAAGAGTTGTTTCTCATTAAAAAAATAAAAAAAAAAAAAAAACTGGGAGTTAAGATTCTTAAGAAACGGGTTTAGAAGTAGGAGAAAGTATTTAGGTCAGAATATAGAATAGGCTGTATCAACGAAGGAAGGTCTATAATGCTTCCTTACCGCCAGACGGTTTTGGTAAATTTCTATTTGGAGAATTTGTAAAGAAGAATCAATTCAACAAATATTTACTGAAGATCCAAGTATTGTGGTAAAGGATTCAAAATATGAAAATTATATATATATATAATTTCCCCCTTCTCTCAAGGAACTTTTCATTTGGTTTGAGAAACTGTCATACTATAAATATCTATGATCCAGTGTACTGTATCATCCACATTTATTAGATTAGTGTTGTTAAGAGATTTTTATAGAAATCTGGCTAGATATTAGACTCACTCAAGAGACATAGTGTATGTGGTGAGAGGTCAAGAGCCAGCACTCTAAAGGGATGATGCCAGACTCATAGCTGCACAACTCATTAACTTTTTTAGTATTCTCATCTAAATAATAATAGCTTCTTCTTTGGACTTGTTATGATGATAGCCTGTGTTAAAACATGCAAAATGTTTAGGATAGTTCTAAGTACATATTACCTTCTCAATATGGCTGAAATAATTATTATCATATATTATCAAAGTATATATTCTTGGGTAACAGGGTTCTGTAGGTCTGGTATAGTCTGATGTAGCTTCCAAAGAATCTGCATTTTAACAAACACCAGAGGTGGTTATGATACTATTGACAATTAAACCAGTGTGGGAAACCTCTGTTCTAGGTCATCCAAATTTAGCATAGGGATTAAAGAAAGTAGAAATGTTATAATATTATTATCAATTAAAACAGAAAAATTGAAGATATATTACTAGGAGTAAATATTTTGGAAAGAAATTAAAAAAGAAAAAAATCTGAATAAGTTTCACATATAGATTACTAAGCTAATGTTTTCTGTACATGCGTATATATACCCATGCAATATATATATTTATGTGAGCATGACCCCATTAAATTGAATGGGATTCTCTGCACATAGATACTTAGAAAAATCTGGCATATATATATATATATATATATATATATAAATGAGAGTCACTCAGTATATCTCTTGCAGAATGTTTAATTCTGTCAGTTTTAAGGTATTTTAGCTGAAGAAAAAAATGAGTTAGGATGGTTTAAAGAGAAGAAAATTACCTTAGTCATCATTCATTTTTCATTTAGAGATACTTTTTCAAACCATGCTGCATAAATCAAATTCAATTATTTAATGTTGATATACAGAGTTTGTAGTTATCTATTTTTATGGTTACAATTGTAATTTGAATAAAATTCTATATTCTTTTATTAAATACTGTATCACATTTGCTGTCTTTCTTTTTAAAAGAGTCCAGATTAGAAAAAAATGCTTAAACATATGTCTGTATATCTACTATTAGTTTTTGAAAGTATGACAAATCTTAACTTCTCGTACATAACTCATATCCTTTGTTGAAAAGATAGTTTTTCAGTGATGTAGAAAACATTAAACCATTTATAACTGATTAGTATAAATGTCTATGAAGTAACATGTTATCAATGAGTGTACAAATGCAAACATCCAGGAGGTTGTCAATGTGATTAGTTTTTTCTTTTGTGAGCCTGTTTGTGACAAACTTCTGTGACTAGGACAAGTGTGTGTTTTGCTCATTTATCAGCCCTATGTATTTATGAATAGAACATCTTAAATGAGAACTTACTGGAATGGTAAATACAATCATCTTCTAATGAATTTAGGTGTAGACGTTGTCACCTAATATAAGAAAAGATGTAAGCTAGCATATTTGGGGCATATTAGTTTCTCTGTAAAAATCATTGTAGAAATGAACTCTGTCAGCACTAAGGCTGTATGAAACCAGAAAGCAACTACTTACAGAGAAGTTTTCAAGGAAGTGTTTGTGTCTTGATGGTGCTAATGCTGTGATCAGCTCTAAAATATGGCTCTCAATTCTTGTGAAAACTAATCAATTAAAAAATACACTGAGATTTTCAATTAAAGAAAAAATTAATTATGAATATTAAGATCTATAAGTTTTTTCTTTGCTTTTTAAATTTTTCCAATAAGCATTTGCTTTGTTATATTTTGTAGTGATTAAATTTCCAGTAATTTTCTTTTGATACAGTTTATTTTTTAAAAGGATTGTAATTAAATACAATGAAAAAATTTAATGAAACTCCACCACTTATAAGCTATGTATCAAATTAACCTCACCCTTTAGTGTTCTGACTTACCTTCTTCATTTGGGCAAGTAAACTGACATGTGTGAACTGAAGTCATTAGGGCTCATGTTCTTTTTGGGGGGTAAGTGGAAGAGAATCTGTATCCCAGTGTTTGAACTTTACATTTAGCCCAATAATGATCTTGTTCCACAGCTACATAAGAATTTCAGATACCATTATATAAATTTAACATCCTATTTTATGTGAGGAGAAGAAAAAAAAAACTAGTTAGAGCAAGCCTCAACATCACATGATATAAATCCTGCTTTTATTTATATGAATTACTGAAGCTTTGAAATGCTATATTTTGATGATTGAGTAATATTTTGTAATCTTCTGAGACCTCTGTGGGCTTGCCAACTGTTACTTCCCAGTGATAATTAGGAATTGAGGTACACAGATAAATGAAATTCGCAGTGAATCAAGTGGTACTCTTTTCCACTAAATTCAATTCTCTTCACTATAAAACCTTTCCTGGAGCTGCTGACTCTTAATAACATGTGCCAGAATTGAGTTTAACCTTCTCTTTTTTTCCTTGCTATTCTTCTGGTTCTGGTTATTATTGAGAGGAAAAAAATAGTGGCTAGAGCAAAAGGCTTGCAACATTTTAGAGTTGACATGCCAAGTGTTCTTTGACTAAATTGCTTCTAGAAAAAGAAGGAAGAAATAACTGTCATTCAAAAGTTCTTTCTGTTCCCCTGCTGTAGATCCCAGTACACCACTGAGTAAGGCAGTAAGAGTAAAGCAAATGGCTCCTTGGTATTTTCATTCATTCATTCATTCATGATTCTTATATATATTTTTTCAATGCATCTTCATTCTTATATATGTAACATTCAGTCAATAGGTATTGAATTTGTACAGTTCTCTAGGCATAATTCTAAACATGGGGAGGAGATACACAATTGACCACAGATTTCTTTGTCATCAAAGCAAGAGAATGAATCCATTAGGAGATACAGATATGTAAACTGATAGTGGAATATAGATTAGGTACTACGAAAAATTTGTTTAAGGGGAATAATCAGAATTTAAGCCATTATGGTATAGTGTCTCACTAAGTGACTACAGCCTAATCAATTGTCAGCCAATACCATAATTTAGAATTTCCCCAAATATGGGAATGTTTAGTGGAATGTTCATGTGTGTTATGAAAAAAGAGTTATCTGGAAATACAGGTATGGGAAATACTATATAAAACTAAATACTATATAAAACTAAATTAACTGTGTAGCTTTACGTATGTGCATACTATATAGATTTACTTTACTGATGTGTACAGAGTTCTCAAAGCTTTCAATTTAATATCTTGAAAAGAGATTAACTAGGAAGAGCTCCATAGCTGTCTTCCTTAAGAACACTTTTGTTTTTCATGAAATATTTATTAGAATTATAGTTGCATTGAAAATACTTTTGAGTGATGTTACTTTAATACCTACTTAAGTTTTAATCCAAAGTTAAAGAGAAACAAAAAATAAAATACAGAGTGGAATTTTGAAAATACAAAATACGAGAGTGCCTTTGGAAAAATGACAGAGAGATTTCGTTTGGTTAGTTTGCCTAAGAATGATGGTTTTCCCCTACTCTTTCTTTTATTTTGTGAAGCATCACAGTGTAGTGAATTAAAATATGAACTTTGAAGTCAGAGAAATCTGAATTCCAATTTTTGTTTGCATTGATTAATTGTGTTACTGGGCTTTTCTCACCATATGCCTCAAGTCTCTCCCTCCTTTCCTCTGTTCCCTTTGTGTGTGTATTAAGTCCTGTACAAATTCATCACTTGTGAAGGTTTGTGTGTTTATCACCTCTGTGATACCAATGATACAGAAGAGAGATGACACCACAAGATTTTTCATGTCACTATTTTATGGCCATACTCATATTTTTCTTCCTCCTACATACCCCAGTCCTAACTTCTGGCAACCACTAATCTCTTCTCTACTTTTAAAATTTTATTTAAAAAATATTATATAAGTGAAATCATAGCGTATTTCACATTTTGGTGATGATTTTTTTTCACTCAGCATAATTCCCTGGAAATTCATTAAAATTGTTGTTTGTATCAGTAATTTGTATCTTTTTATTGCTGAGTAGTATTCAATGGCATATTTGTACCACAGTTTGTTTAACCATTCACCCCTTGAAAGTTCTCTGGGCTTATTCCATTTTGGGGATATCACACATAAACTGTTATGAACATCCATGTATAGATATTTATGTGAATATAAGATTTCATTTATCCGGCATAAATGTTGAAGAGCGAAATAGCTGCATTGCGTGGTAATTGCATGTCTAGTTAGGTAAGTTTTACACAAGGCCTATACCATTTTATGTACAACATTGGATGAGCAATCCAGTTTTTCCACATCTTCATCAACATTTGTGTTGTCACAACTAAAAAAAAAAAAAAATATTCATTTCAAATAGGTGTATAGTAATACCTCATTATGGCTTTAATTTTAATTTCCCTGATGACTAATAACATTCAACATGTTTTCATAAGCCTAGAAGTCTTAGCTTATTTGCCATGTGCATATCCTCTTCCATAATATGACTGTTCATGTCTTTTGCCTATTTTTTAATTGGTTTACTTATGTTTTACTGTGAGTTTGAAGTCACCTTTATTGTTGAAGTTAATTTTGCTAGATATAGAATTATTGATTTATTTTTTTTCTTCTTTCAGCAGTTTGAATATGCCATTCTACTCTCTTCTGTCTTCCTTTGTTTCTGCTGAGGTGTCAGCTAATTATCATATTGTTTGTTTCCCTCTACCTGATATGTTATTTTCCTATTGCTGGTTTAAAATATTTTTCTTGTCTTGACTTTTACCAGAGTGTCTAGGCATGGATCTTTCTGTGTACACTGATTGAGTTCTGTGGGCATTTTGAATTTGAACATCAATATTTTTTATCAAATTTGTAAATTTTTTTATATTTATTGAACTACTATACCTGCCATTTTTTTAATGTCACTTTCGCTTTTGGGATTCTATTTACACAAATGTTGATAAACTTTATTTTGTCCTAGAGGTCTCTTATGTTCTGTTCATGAATTCAGTGCATTTTCATATTCATTTTATACTTTTATTAGCATATGATTATATACATGTAATAAGTTTTTACTACTTAAAAAATTCTATTATTTTTAAAATTTTGCATTTTCTGTCATCATTATGTATTTGTGAACTTCATATAAGTGAATTACTATTTAATATATTCACTACATATAAGTGAATTTACTATTTACTCAACTCTCCATGTTGTCTATAGTATGAATATTACAGATTTAATTCATTCCTATTCATGGTTGTGTAAGTAATTTATGTTTGGTCATTACAATGTTTGAGGCATCATCTTGTCACATGTACCCTTAGTCATGTATGAAAATGCTGGGTTTAAAACATTTTCAAGTTTACTATGTATTGGCAAATACTAGTAGCTCCCCAAAGCTGGCTACCAACATACACTTCCAGCAGCAGCATAGAAGAGAGTCTCTCTTCCCTATAACTTATTACACTTGATTTCATATGTGCACGGTTTTCTCTTCATAAACACATATTTAAATTTACAAAGCATCATATCCTATATTCAGTATAACCAGCCATAATAGAATAGAAAAATATTACTAAGGAGCTCAGGTATCCACGAGCTCTGTGAGACATCTTTGCTATGGACTGGAGTTATATAGCAGACAAACTATTAGTTACTTAGCAAACAGAACAATACATGGAGGTAGGGGACATGATTATGGATATTTCCTTGAACATATCAGGAGTCCTGTTTGCTCATCTACAAATAGATATGGAAATACCAAGTAATATCTATGCTTATTAGGCCAAAATTTCTGTATTTCTGTGCCATAACTAGAGTTCTTCCTTATCTGCATTTGTTCTATTTATGTTTTGTATTATCAGAATATATTGGTGAAAGGGATTGTGATGATAAGCAGAGAAAAAGAGAGTTACTAGCTTGTTTTAATAGTAAGATTAAAATCATACTGCAAAATTAATTTTGCTACTCCCACCTTTAGTTGCTAACTAACCTAAGCAAATGGCCTCAAAATGATTAAGGGACAAATAGGAAGATAAGGAAGAAGTATTGGCAGAAGACCCCAGTAGGAAGAATAAATATAAAAACTTCTCTTCCCTACTGTTGCAGTTTCACTAATACTGTAAAGATACTATATTTGCCTAGAATTCTTGTCATTCTTAGAATCCTCTGTTTTCATAGTAATTCTCAAGTAAAAATTAAAGTATAATAAAATACATAGATTAAATTGATAAACAAAAAAATTTCTATAAATATTAGTCATCAAATGCCCTGTTGTAAAATGCTACAGTCTAATGTTGGTCAAAATTAAATTTGCATTAAAGATTAAAAAATGTAAACACTAAAAATTTGTAATTGTCATTGTAGAACTATCTCTAAACATTTTAAACTTCCATATTAAGCTTTTGGTAAGAAAAGTATACATTTATTCAAAGAGATAATTTTGGTTGAGATTAGTTTTTTGGCTAAATGCAGGTTAACAAATACAGGAGCGGGGATTAGCAATGAACCTATGACTGTTCCGTCCTTTACGTTCATCTCAAAGAGGGAAAGAAGCACTGGGATTCTGGAAAAAAAAAAAAAATGTTGTTCCCTGTGGAAGTTCTGGCTACTGAATGAACACCGCACTGACAGTACACTGCCTGCTTTTCTACAGAATTTCATTAATACCACTGTGGCAAGTAGATGAAGTGGACTTTAGTCCATATTATGGCAATATAATCACTTAAACTTTAATAAGCTTATAGCTCTAATGTGGCTGTTTCTCAACAAAAAAATGAGATGGAAATTTGTGTTGAATAGCCACTGATTACAAGAACAAGATTAATGTGAGATATGGAATTGATTTATGGGTGCTGTTGTCAAGGCCTACACCACAAGCGTAATATTATCTGCTGAAAAATGAGGGCAGAATATAGAACAGAGAGCACAGGCAGTATTATATTTTCTAATATATTTTTTAGACTGGATATATAATCCAGAGTTGTAAATGGTTTACTGGAACCTCCCACCCCTTTTTTTGCAAGGGCATAATTGTATTTATTTGGCCTGAAACATTAAGTGTACCAGACATTAATCTACTTTATTTTCATTAAATTGAATCCCAAGTAAAATAGTTTTTTTCCCTCATTTACTGAAACTTTCATACTGCTTTGAAAAGAAACCTTCCCTACAGAATTTATAGCTATCTCTAATAGGACAGTACAATATTTATATTAAACAGTGTAATAATGTTACTTTTATATTTTACATGTTTTTGAAAATGTATGTATTTAAAGGACACTAGGAGGACCATCTCTAATATCTCACAGTGACTGTCATGAAGAAATTCTTCAGTGTGTGTGTGAGTGCATCTATATCTATGCGTCTGTATAAAATCCTGAAACATGAGAGAAATATTTGACTGACTTTTGATTTTAAAATCTTCATGGTAAATATGTATTCCAGCTTAAGCAAGTATGTAATTGAAATCACTCTTTAGAAAGCTATAAACTCACTGACTATGTAAACTTTTGTAATAGTATACAAAATTTATTTATATTGCCACAGTTTTACATGGTATAAAGGTTGGCTGGCCTGACCATCTGTTAGCATACCATGATAGAAAATACATAATGGGAAGCTACTATACCATAAGCATGGAGGTGTTACAATATACAGTGGTACTATAATGGAACTAAACTAGATCAGTGGTTTATAAGCCTACTTGTTATTAGTTGCTTTTTTAAAAATTACAGATCATGGTACAAAATTACTGACAAATTACATAATATGTACTGTATGTAATGGGACTGCTTTTGATGAAACACTAATGAAAACATTTAAGATTTTATTCAGTTTATTAATTTGTTAATTTCAGGCATGCCTACTCACTTATTCTGTCTTTTAAAATTATTATCGACTAGTTGATAAGTTTGAATTTATTTTCATTAGTGTAATTTTTCAAGGAAAAATGCCAGATTTTAAAACCTGAAGTCCTTGTGACACAATTTATTATTTTACATAATGTGAAACTACTTGATATATCTCTTCTTAAAAGTAGAATAACAGTAAATATATAAGTAGTCTTGATATATATGTTTTCTTTTTTGGTTTGTATATTATGTTCTTCATCCTATTTAAGAAATATTTTTCTTAATTAAATTATAAACTTCTCTAATTATGGACTTTTATCTGATATGCTAGTTTGGATTTTTACAACCTCCAAGTTATTTCTTCTGCACTTAGATAATTCATTTATAGATTAAGTGAAGAAGAGATCCACTTTCTTAAAAAAAAAAATTGCTAACTGCAACATCGAGTGGGCAAAAAAAGTTTCTTCTTTTGCCATTCACATTTAGTGTTGTATATGGATGCTCAATTGCCGATGGATTTCCCTGTGAAAATATTCATACAAACTTGAAAGTTTTAGTCTCTGTCTTTCTCAAGTGATTGTATTTTATTGTGAATTGAATTTGAGCTCATAAATATTTGTACTATTCCACAGGCAATAAAGTAATCAACCTAAGTTTTATTTCAGACACAGAAAATTAATTGAGTCATTTCTAGCAATATTGCTACATCATACTCATGAATTTTAAAGATGTTTTAAACAACTCAAACTCCTACTTGATGCAAGTCTTTTTTTCCACTAACACATTATTGAGGAAATATAACAAGATTTTGATTCAAATGATTTTTACTGAACGTTGATACATTCTGTCATATTTATTTTACTAAAGAGGCATAGCCTTTAGAGCGATTGAATTTCTGAAACAGAAACTCTCTATGTTACACATTTTATTCTTTCTAAATCATTTTTTCCTTGTGTTGTGCACAAAAACAGGGATGCTTCTGTTGCCCAATAAATCCCTTGGGCATTTGCCTGTGGTCTTAATCCAAAAGTCAAGAAACTGAACAAGCAAGGATGGATGCTATAATTCTACAATAGGGGTCCATAGTTTTATCTTTCAAAAACATAAACACATAGTTTTTTTAAATAATTAAAAATTTTCTCTTTTGTTGGTTACAATGACCGCATTTGGTCCTATGTTTCATGCATTATAATTTTAACCTTTAAAAAAGGAGAAAACATTAATTATAATCAGAGGGTTCTGATCCTAGATATTTATTTGGCACTTATTAGTTTGTCAGTCATTCTGGGCCTCAGTTTACTCACCTGAAAAATGATGTGGTTGTGTTCTGTACTAATATTTTATGCGCACAGTGTGCAATGGTAAAATTGATTTAAAATATGGCTATATCTTCAAACCGTTCTTCCTGTACTGTTAATAGATTAGCTTTGATGTTTTCACACATTCCTGGATCACCTTTGAATTAGAACAAAATGTCTTTCAAAGCATTACTACCCAAGATGAAGCTTGGTCTGTTATTTGACTCTTTGCTTTTTGAACATTTGGGTAGCCACTGGAAAGACAGGCTGACTAGCAACTGATATTTGTACCCAACATGGATTGATCTTAATAGTATAGTCTTTCTTGCTAATGAGAAATGGCTTCTAGTTGAAAGTAACGCATCAAAGGTAGTAATAACAGACAGACAGACAGACAGACAAAAAAGTCTCTTTCTCAATAATAGTAGGATACCTCATTCTTCCTGCCATTAATTGTGTTCCTAAGTGACTTACTCTTTGAAGAATTTTCTGGTCCACTTTCTCTCAGAAGAAATGTCCTGAATTGAATGTGTTAGATAATGACGGACTTCTGCATAACCAAGCAGATAAATGAGTTTCAGTGTACCTCTAACAAGAAGGAAAAACAATAATTTTATGTCTGTATAGTAAATCATAAAATATTACAGGGAAAAATATTAAAATTGCTTATCGTACACCTGGGGAAAATATAAAAAACAAATAATTCATTCATTCAGGTCCAAACTTGATTATATTTTGCCCAACTTTAGTCAGTAATGCAAAAAAGAAAAGATGCATAAAATAATGAAACAAAAAAACTGATATTAAAAATGTAAGTTAGTATAATATATTAGCCACTAATAAAAAGAAAATACAAAATGCCTTTGCTGTGTTTGAAGTTGCTGACTTTTTATATTTCATCTGATTTTTGCAGTAGCAGAAAGCTTCCAGAGATTCTAGACTTCAGGTAAACATATTTTGAGGAAGCAATTGGAGTATGTTGCTCACTGGCTAAAATGGGTAAAGTGCCTGACTTCCAAATTTTAGTGCATAATCAAACTGTTCCCAGGCACTTTCTAAGATCATGGGGTGGTACTGATCTTTTTAAAACATCAGTGAATTAGTAATTTGAGATCTGAATCTCTTCTGTGAAGTTGGCAAAGCATAGTATATGTAAGCAAAACATACCATACTTGAAAGGTCAAAATTGACTCTGTTCAGATGATGTTTCTTCCTGTGGATTTGGAGGCACAACATAAGGGGAGGTTCTGGTCTAGACTGTATCTCCTGAGTCAAGATTTTCAAGTTCTGAAGGAAAAAGAAGTAATTGTATAGGCTGGGAGATTGGAAATGAGAGAGACCAATGGTAACAGGATAGGAGACTGCAGGAGGTTGGGACAAGATGCCTAATAGGGCAATGAGAGGTCGGCAGGGAGAAACTAGTTCTTACTGGCCTGGGTAGGAAAAGTCGATAACTCCATCATACACTTGTGGATATGAAAATAAGTCCTATTTCTTTTCCACGTTTCTGAGGAATGTAGCTGGCATGGGATGCCTGGCCAGCCATGAGTTTAGAATGCAACTGGCTTGGAACTTCCATTGCGCTGAGGGTAGAGTAGTACACCCAAACATCCAGGACAGAAATCAAGCCAGCCCGTGCTGACTGTGTAATCAGTTCTTTAATCTTAAGGCAAAAGAATAGGAAATAAGGAAGAAGAAAAATAAGGAAGAGAAAAGCATGGGCTCAGACAATGGGGCTTGAGGAGATGCCAGACCTGAAGAGCAGAGTTACAGCCACTGTATTGCCTCTAGTGACCCACTCTTCCAAAACGCCAAAGTTCATCACTTGTAGTAATCAAAGGATCAGCAAATACTTCTATTAAACCATGAAATCATAGAAAATCCAAGAAAATGGAATAGAAAATACTCTGTTTTCTATATCTGTACCCTTCATTAAATTCCTGTATCTCCTTGACATGACATTTATAAGAGTATCTAGAAATATGCCTGCCACATTCCTAAGCTCTTGGTGAGTGTTACTTTCTCTTCTTCCCCTTGTTTCTTTCTTAATATTTTTTCTGAGGACATTAAGATGTCCTCTTTGTATTAAAAGAGAAGAAAACTTGGAAGAATCCAAAGTATTATTCAAGATAGTCATTCTAAAATAAATTAAATATTTTTGTTTATCCCTTAGCATATTTGTTTAAATGAGAGCAGATATGGGAGATGGATTCTCCAAATGGCTTATTGCCATAATTATTTAAAGTCTTTCTATTTGTTCACAAGAAACATAAAATGTGAGCCTTCATTTATATTTTGGGTACTTGAAAAGAAGAATAAATAAATCTTACAATGACGGATTCTAAATTCAAAGAAAATTACAGTTTCTCTCTTAATTGAAAATATTCAGAGAAGCAAGATGCTTCTGCACATACTTTGAAATTATCACCTGAAGCAGTAACTATTAAGCTGTCTTGTCAAGTGCTGCTTGGCTTGCATTTTCAATAATATTTTTGGTACCCTGGACTTTGTACAGACAAGAGTGTGAATTGCTTGGTTTATAATCTTGGAAGATGCTGCTATTCTGTCTGCTTTTACTTGCTAACAGGATCCTCCTGGAATATATGATGCAGAAATAGGTCTTCTACAAGTGATTCAAGTAAAAAAATTTAAAATCCATTTGTGTTTTGTACTAGAAAACCACCACACAATCAAACAAATATTTGAAACAGAACTAAGTCAGCATTTTGATTTCCCTTTCTTTTAAAGAAGAGCTTTTTGATATTATTTTCCCTTTTGCTAATTCAAATATTATCCACTTAATTAATCCTGTTACAATAAATGGATAATTTTTACCATTTTCGTTTGGTTAGTTGAGGTAGTCTTTGCATCAAATATTAATCATGACATTTAAGTGTCATTTATAATAAAGAGATTGATATACTAAATCACTTGGGGAAAAAATGTAAGTAGTTTAATGACAGAATGCAGAAATAGCTGGTTTAGAAAATCAGGGGCTAACTAGAGTTTATATACATTTTAAGAGAGGACAAAAACAAGATTAATGGAAAGAACTAAGGCTTTTCATAACACTATAATGTGAAGGTTGTTGGGCAAGATAAAATCTTGATGTCTCTCTCTTGTGAATTTAAGGAGCTCAGCAGTTTTATCTCATTAGCACTTTTTACTTATGTCTGGGATGGCAGCTAGACTTTTGAGAGGGGCTACCCTAGGTGTATAATTTATTTGCATTTCTTGTGCCGCCACATTTTTCTCATCTTTGGTAGTTGAAAAGAATGAATAAATAATGCTATATTTAATTTCATGTCTAAAGAAATGAGTTTCTGTAAAGTCTTTTATGTATAATACTCAATGTCTGAAATCACACATTCTGGATTTATTGAAAATCAGTATGGTTTCATTGTTCTGTGTATTTCAGGGGCATTGTAAAGATTTAAAACTAAATTCATATATATGGTTTTTGTACACATAGATTCTATACAGGTTTAAGAAGTTTCTTAAGTTATAATGACATATTTATGAGGGGTAAAAATTTGGTTCTATACTGCTCAGGAAGTGGTGGTTGTACATTGAGATTCTCAAAACTGGAGTATTTTACTAGAAAAGAGAGCTTTCTGTCTGTTTTTAGAGTAAATAATATTCCAGAGCCTATATAAACCATACTTAATTTTTTTACATGTTATATATCTTCAGAATTCTTAAGGTCATTATGCATAAAATAATGTATTAGTAAGAAAGAATTAATGCATTCCCAGGATATAACAGGAAATCAGTTAGTATTCAAAATGACAAGGTCATCCATATTACTGAATTATAATTTTTATCTCTATTTTATATTTATCTCTATGTTTGTATCTGTGGATAAATCTATAAATAAGTAGTTATCCAACTTGTGAAAGCATCTTGAAGATGGTTTGAATGAAATAAAGATCTATTATTATTTTTAAATTAATGGATTTTCTTTCAAATTTATATTGATGTGTTATTTATAACATGACAGAATTAAATAAATGACTGTGTTTTGTATTACATGTTTCTCCCTTCTTTTCCACGTTTACTCTTCTCATTTTCTTTTTTTAAGCTGTAGTTTCTTTCTTCTCAAACTTTATCTATCCTATTTGTTGATATATTGATCTTTCTTCCAAATATATCTACTGTCCTTTCTCTGCTCCTTCTTGTTAACCTCATCCCTATTTAATTTTCTTTTATTTTCACTCTGAAAAACATGCTTTTTTTCTGGGGCATAGTCATACATGTTTATCTTGAGTCATATTGGAGATAATGAATAATAAGTTCTTAATTTTCTTAATTAAAAATATGTGATTCTCTTCTCCCAATACTTTATATCAAACTCCTTTTCTCAATACTATATATTGATGCTACAACTATTTCTGTATCTGAATTAGTTTTCTTTAATTAAAATTTTTGCTATCTTTCCTGGATATTTTCTATTTTTTGAATTTTTTAATCTTTCTATTTTATTTTGTACAGTGGGAAGAGATTGGTGAAGTCGATGAAAATTATGCCCCTATCCACACATACCAAGTATGCAAAGTTATGGAGCAGAATCAGAATAACTGGCTTTTGACCAGTTGGATCTCCAACGAAGGTGCTTCCAGAATCTTCATAGAACTCAAATTTACTCTGCGGGACTGCAACAGCCTTCCTGGAGGACTGGGGACCTGTAAAGAAACTTTTAATATGTATTACTTTGAGTCAGATAATGAGAATGGGAGAAACATCAAAGAAAACCAGTACATCAAAATTGATACCATTGCTGCTGATGAGAGCTTTACAGAACTTGATCTTGGTGACCGTGTCATGAAACTAAATACAGAGGTCAGAGATGTAGGACCTCTAAGCAAAAAGGGATTTTATCTGGCTTTTCAAGATGTTGGTGCTTGCATTGCTCTGGTTTCTGTGCGTGTGTACTATAAAAAATGCCCTTCTGTGGTACGACACTTGGCTGTTTTTCCTGACACCATCACTGGAGCTGATTCTTCCCAGTTACTCGAAGTGTCAGGTTCCTGTGTTAACCATTCTGTGACAGATGAACCACCCAAAATGCACTGCAGCGCTGAAGGGGAGTGGCTGGTGCCCATCGGGAAATGCATGTGCAAGGCAGGATATGAAGAGAAAAATGGCACCTGTCAAGGTAAGAGTTTGCCTGCGTATCTGCAGGGGCTGTCTGCTTCAGTTGGATCATGTATATGTATTTTCTCCAGTGATTATGAGCAAATGACCTTTTACTTTGCTAATTTATGGAGATTATTTCTCTCAGGTTTGATTTCTCTCTTTTCAGAATTTTAAAATTTCTGGCAACCATGAAAGATTTAATGTAATATTTTATTGGATATACATAATTAATACTCAGAGAGTGTCTGATTTGCAGTATAATATTTCATATTCATTTTGCTTTCAGAAGTTTTATTTTTGAACAACCCAAGCAAAGGGATTAGTAACTTTCATTGTAAGATTATTGTTTGCTACTGCTATTTTCTATCCATGAAGTTCTTTTCTCCTCGTTACTTCCTATATGAAATGTGAAGCAAAATTTTAGATGAGAATTGTTTTGGAAGTCAGAATTGAATTGTTTTTCCCTTCATAAATAACCATCAGCCATATGAACTTCAGCCATATGAACTTCACAGCAAAACATATGTAAACTGACAGGATTAGTTGACTGTGTTGTTTACATATGGTTGCAATTACATGCTTGTTTTTTAAAATTTATAGATCAATTTTAAATGTATAATAAGTAGTGCCCCACAAAGATAACTGTTTGGAGATAAAAACCAATACAAAAGGTCATTTCAAAGCAATTTGAAATTGGAGTTTTTTTTCTGTTTAAGTTTCTTTTAAATTGAAACTTGATCATGGATGCTTTTCTCTTCATTTGAAAATGCTCTTTTTGTCCCAGAATGGTGAGTTGGCCTTTTAAACTTGGATATTTATCAATGTCTTTTAGAAACAGGATAGTACTTTATGTCAGTGTAAAGAACAACTTATGGGAAGGAAAACAAACTTTTCCTCTTTAAAAAAGTTATTTGCCATCATGAACTTGAACTTGTTTTCACCATCATGTGCGTATATTAAATAGGTAATGGGAGTTAATGAATATTAAATGAGGAGAAAACCAAATGCTGATCAGTCCCTGAGCCCCACCTGGTAGCTTCAAGTGCATTTTTTTTTCTCAGTCCATTATATTATGTGAATCAAACTTACTTGTCTGTTCAGGCTTGACTTTAGACTGATTATTGATCCAGGGAAACAAAACTGGGGAAGTTGCCTATAAATTATGACTTTTGTTAATTATTTCTCTCCAGAAACACATTATATTTCACTTAAATTTTTTCATTCGGTATCAGCTCCTATGTTGTATCCGTACCATAACAAGTACAATTAATTCTGAGGTTGTTTTTCCATGTAATCTACAATGCTCTACACCTGATTTTATATGTGTTTATACACACATACACACAAACATTTATACATGTACACACACATGCATAGCTGAAAGTTTTGTTAAATTGAAACTATGCTTCTGAAATACTTATAAGTTTTTCGGAGAAATAAGTCATAGTTTGTTCAGGATTGGCATTAAAGGAAAGTTCTAAATAACATTATCTTAACTTTTACTTTTGAGTAGTCTCACTGGTTTCACATGAGGTTTTATGCAATTGAAGGGTCAGAAGCAGGGGTTAAAAACAATCTATTGAATACATTTCAGTCTAAAATATTCTAAATCTTAATTATTTCTAAAACTTTATTAGTATTGTGAAGTCACATGATCCACTTAATTGTTTGTTTACATAATTTTAGAGAATATGTGGTTGCTATATTTCAGAGCACAATGATCTTTGCCTCCATTCCTATTGACAGAGGGTGTAAGAGGCCTCTGCATGTTTAGGGGATAAATTTTGATTCTGCTGGTACTTACCGCAAAAATACCTTGGGGAGGTGGTGTTCTGACAGAATGTTTCTTAAAGCATTTAGCACACATCTCTTTTTTCTCTCCTCACACTCTTGTCATCATAAGTGAGGAGTAGAGGCCTGAGAGACAGTGGGATGTACTTGGAGAGATTGCAGTGTTAAAAACTCTGCTGACTGAATCCTGTCTTAATTCATGTATTTATTACTCTGCCCTGGTAGCAGGAGCAATGGTCATGCTCCTGGTAGCAGGAGCAGGGGTCATACAGTTGGTTGAATACTCAACAGTGGTTCCCAACTTTTGACAGTTTTTCCACGGATGGGGGATGGGGCATGTAGGCAGAGCTCAGGCGGTGATTCCAGAGCCTGGGAAGCTGCTGTGAATATAGATGAGGCTTCCCTAGCTCCCCTGCCTCTTCCCTCCTGCTGTGCCACATGGCTCCTAAATTTCATGGAAGACAATTTTTCTACAGGGGTTGGGGTGCGGGCAGTGGAGGATGGAGGATGAGCTCAGGCAGTGATGTGTAGCCGGGCTCCTAACAGGCCATGGACTGGTACTGGGCCACGGCCTGGGGGTTGGGGACCACAGGGCTAGAGAGTGTCCTATACAGTGCAGCCCATGTAAATAATGCCTTTTTGTGTCTTACAATGTGCGAACAGTAAATAGTGGCACTCTTATTCTATAAATAACTTATCTCATTGAATGAATAAATAAATGTTAGAAGTTTGCTTTGGAGAATTAAAGCATCACAGAGATTGTTGACGCATTCTATCTGTACATAATATGTAAATGCAAATGTGTGTGTTGTGTGTGATATAAAATGCCACCATGGTTCCAAGTCATTCTGTGATCTTAATGTGCTATGCTCAAACCTTCAAGTGGGGATGCTGATGTTTTGGAACTATCTTACCAATAGGCCAGAAATCTAGGAATTATCCTTGACATTTACTTCCTACTCACTACCCAGTTCCAATCCATCCTAAAGTGTTTATGGAAGTTACCACACCACTATCTCTTAAAATCAGCTACTTCCCTCTATTTTCTTTTTCCTCCTAGAAGCAAACCTTGTTGGAACTTTATTTTCAAATATAATGAATATAGCATTATACAGAGTTTTGATTTTTGAGCCGTGTGAATGTATCACCTATACAAAAATGCAAATCTCGTTTCACACACCCATCACCCCCTGCCACCACACAAACACAAACACACACACATAATGTATACACTTGGTTTCCTTTAAGAAAAAATTTTTATAGTAGCTTTAGATACTGCATGGTTTTGTTCCTGTTTTCTGTCCTGACTCATTTCAAACTGTGCTTCTTCCCCTTCCCTATGCACTAGCCACGCTAGTTTTTTCAATTTCTCAAATGCAATTCACTCACTTTTACTGCGTGAAATATTCTTCTACCTACTTTATGTCTAGTTAGCACGTGCTAATCCTTCAGATCGGTGCTCCAATATCTCTTCTGCAGAAAAGCTATCCTTGACTGTTCAAGACAAGGTCAAGCCTCACTGCTGTTTACTTATTTATCTTTTCTTCATAGAGCCATATAGAGTTATTATTTTGCACCTGTTTTTTGATTTATTATCTGATTAATGATTTTCCCACCCCCATTAGACTATATACTTCTTGATGCCAAGGCTGGTGTATGTTAATTTAAGGAATGAGAAAGAAATCAAAAGGTAAGAAGAAGGGAAAGTGAATTCAAGAGAGAGGAAAGAAAATGTGCAAAGATGTAAAAGTATACTGTGTTTTTAAATACCGTGTTTTGTCAATTTATTTTACTTTTGTATTTATTTGTAGAAAATCTCTTTGGTCTGAAAATTGACCAATGTATCTTTTAAATTGATCCTTTCTTAGTCCTAAGACTCTCAGGACAAATTCTCAAGTTCCATATATTAAATAATATATGATTGGCACTTCATATATTAACTATTATAGAGGCCATCTTAGTGAATTTTATAGAGTCCAAAACATCGTATATTGAAATATATTTATAATATGGCCTTATTACATAATGACTTTAGTCAGTTTCTTCGATAAAAAATGTTAAGATTTAATTAAGGAAATAATTATATTAAGAAGCTAAAGTTTTAATATGTCTGTGGTAATGATTTATTTCCTGAGTCTGTGCTGGAAGGTGACCGGGTAGTCACTGTCAGATTATGTTCATGTGACGTGTCATATGTGTGGAGCATAGTGAAGTTAACCCAAGGCTTTTTAGAGAGTAAACCTCAGGTTTCAGCATGCTAGGCAGCTCATTAACATGTGGTTTCAACAGAAGACAACCATTCAGGAGTCCTGGCCAAATTAGCAATTTGTGATCTGTCATCTTCATACAACTTCTCATTTGACTTCCTTCAAAAGAAATAGACTACCTTACCCTTAATCTGGTTTTGATGAGGTAACAAAATAGTGTGGTTTCTATTGTATTAACTTAAAATACAGTGTGCATTTATTTTTGTAAGGCTTCCTTATACACCTACATTTTCTCTTATAAACTGCTTTAAGTGTACAAATTTATTTCCTTGAAATGTTTTTTATTTTCAGAAACAAATAATGTCCCAAATCCATTTATCCAAGTATGTTTCCCTACTTGTTATTTATTATTATTTCTGATGAAATTCATGCTATTTTTTTCCCTTAAGAGTCATGTGAAAAATTTTTTTTTTTTTTTGAGTACAAAATGGTTGGCAAAAACCCATTTTGGAAGTTTCTGCTTTTTATTGAAGTGAATGTGTTTGACAGAAGTAATTGAGTTCACATGAATCAAATGTTGCCTGCTGAGTTCTCTTGTGATTATGTTGCTGACTTACTCAGATGCAAGGCAAGACCACTAATCTTCATCAGTTGCTAGTGGAATGAAGTAGTAATTTGAAATTAGCCCTAGATAATTATAGTTTCACTTATATCAAATGGAAGAAAGAGATTTAGATTGTGGGTCATTGCCAAAACCAGTCAGAGTGAAGAAGGTATATAGTGCATGCTAAAATACAGGATAAGGGGGGTTAGACGTCAAGGACTGTGGAGAAAAAGCACTTATTAATTGTCCAACTGGGAGATGATTGCACAGCAAGGAAAATGCAGTGCAAATACCCAATTCGAGAAAGAGCCTTGATTCAGAGTACAGACACAGCAGAGACTACTATGTCGATCATTCATACTACTGGTACATACTTACGATTGAAACAAAATTGGCTGGATATAGAGTATATTAGGCATTCATATAATTATGCATTGGAAAGCCTAGTTATTTTTAATTAGACACCTTACCAAAAAGCATCAACAAGTTGAACTTTTGATTCTATTTGGTGTGTTACTATATGCAACAAAAGGAAAGTAATTTTAATCTCAAAGTTTGAACAAAGCATGAGGATTATAAAAGTCACAAAATATCAACGGTGTGTGTAGTGTGTACGTAGGGGAGTGTGTATGTGTGTATGTGTGTGTGTCCTGCTTCTTTGAGGAACCACCAAACAATTAAGTAGTCAAGTCATTTTATCCATCTGCAGGTATTGCACATGAGGATAATAAAATAGATGGTCTTTGTTTTTTCATTATATTACTCTCTGGCATAGTTTTAGATTAATTCTAATAAGATTTTAAAGCATACTTGGCATCTGGTTTTGGTTTTGTATTTTTTTTTTCCTAAATCAAAGTTTATCAACACTGACATTTATTGATATTTTGGGCCAAATATTTTTGCTGTTGAGGGGAGGGGTGTTGTCCTGTTCATTGCAGGATATTTAGCAGCTTCCTTGGGCTTTACTCATTTGATACAATAGGGCACCCCACTCCCTATTTTGACAGTCCAAAATATCTCCAGATACTGCCAAATATCACCTGGGGGCAAAACCACTCCCCGTTGAGAACCACTAATCCAAATATTCTCCCCAAATGAACGTACATGCCACTAAAGCAAAATGTGTTTATGGATATGTTTATGGACTTTTGCAAAGTGAGCGCTTTACTTTAAATTCTGCAGAATGAAAGAAATGTACATTTTGAAATTTGACTAATTTAACTTGAATGTGGTGGGAAATATGCTTCTTGTAGAGGCAGCATATTCTAGTAGTTTAAGCAAATTGATTCTGAGTCAGAATCCCTGGATTAAAATTCTACCTCTGCTATTTATCAGCTCTGTATTCCTGTGCAAGTTATTGAATCTCTGTTTCTTGCTTTCTTCATCTCTAACTCTTAGCAATCTTGTGAAATATTATATAAAAACTACTTAGCACAGTACCTAGCACACGATACTTACTCAAGGAAGGTTATCTATTTCTTACATCTCTCAGTAAAAATAAAATGTATTTACAGGAACGTGTGTCTTCTATTATAAAATCCAGGGTGGCTGAAGATTAGAAAATTGTCTAGTTTTCTCTAACTAGGTGGTATATTCTTGATGGATTTCATTTATCAAAGTATAATGCTACATTTTTGTCCATTGGGTGAAAAAAGCTGTGTAAATATAAGGAGCCTCCTTTATAAAGATTTTGATAGACACTAAAAATGAAAGATTTGTTATCTGATTAGATATTAAAACTCATTCTTTAAGTTATTATTGTTTTGGGCACTATATCTGGCCTGTGCCATTACTATATCCTAGGAATGCAGACATGTATGTAGACAAACATGAATATGTACTCAAAGCTACAGTTAAAATTTATGAGAATTTCTCATGGTGATGTGAATATTTAGGGTAGAGTGTGCTATTTTAGATAGGGCAATAAGAAAATGTTTTTCTGAAAAGGTGGTATTTAACACAGATACACACAAAAACCTGTGAAAAGTATGGAAATAGCATAGCAAGCAGAGGGAACTTCGAGTGCAAGTTCTATTTCAATATATTAATTTTATATATGTCTTTTTTCCTAAGATTATACTTTTAAAAAGGTAGTTGCATATTGATATCTGACAAATAAAATACCTGCTGATTCCTGAACTTACCAGCTAAAAGAGACTTTTTTAAAGGTAGAAGATTACTAATAAATATCTGTGGTCAAACACACACGTATCAAACGTGAAACAATCCAGTTTATTATGAGTGTATTGGATAGTTATTTGTAAATTATTACATCCCCTGAAAGTATGAAGAACCTTTTTTTTAAAAAAAGAATTTAATGTTTAATTGATTCAACGATGGTTTATAACTCTTGAATCTTCTGTTTTATGTGGATGGGGAAATAGGAGAACTTGAAATGAAAGAAAAAAAAAATAGAAGAACCAAATACCTTGTAATCCCTTCTGGTCAAACTTCTAACTTTTGTTTGCACTCCTACTTTTTCACTTAGAAAGTATATTAGTGAAAGTTTTAAGGCCGTATGTAATTTTAGCTTAGAATAAATGTAATAACAGGTAAATCCTATACCCCATGTTTACAGTAATAGTAATTACTACTTTCTAAAGTTCACTTTAGGTAAGTCACTAGGATGTTTTACGATAATGATGACACATTTGATGTTGTTACTGTGCAGATGAATTTTAGCGTTAATGGACTTGAGTTCCATCAAGGCCATATGTATGGAGAATTAATGATTATATTTTATGTTCAAATGTCTCATACTTGTGTAAAACACCCCTGAATAAGAAACATTTATTAAAATGAGATACAGTAGATAAGCTCCTTTTATTATAATAAAATATTATACAAAGATAATTATCAGGGAAATAATGATAAAGATTTTACAAAGAGCTTTACATATCTTAATAGCTTACATATCTTAATCAACATATTCAGAATTGATTTAAAATCCACGTTTAAATGTGCCAGGAAACAAAAACATTGTCCATTTATTTTATTACTTGCTTCTTTTCTTATTATTCAGATACCAGCAAAAGACTTACATAAAGTCTGATAACATAAATCAGAGCAGCTCTCATGGGAAAAATTGTAAAATTCAATGTTGAAAATTCGGAGTGCTATTTAGCAAAAATTTCAGTGTCAGTTCTCAGATTCTTGAAAACTAAAAGTTCAAAAATGAATGCAAATGATAAGAAACAAAGTAGCCAACGCTTGCATAAAATCTTCAAATAAACTTCAAACATTAAAATTGATCTCTGAAAAGCATCAGGAGGTATCTGCGTGTGCAGCAAAATTAAGGGCGTTGGGCTTTAAGGTGATTCAGGCCTCAGCTCAAATCTCACTCGTCCTTTGGTAGATGCATTACTGTGGCTAAATTAAAGAAAAAGTTGAGTCCTTCTTTCCTCCTTTGTGCAGTGTTAAATGTTATGCACCTGTAAAGTGTGCGTGTAAATGCACGTAATGTCTGCCTACTCAGCAGTGGTGCTTGGGCCAGCAGCATTGGCATCACCTGGGAGTCTTTTAGAAATGCAGCATCTCAGGCTCTAGTCTAGGAACACTGAATCTGAATCTACATGTTAGCCAGATTCCTTGGCGTTTTTGATGTGCATTCAAGGGTGAGTAGCACTGATATAAGGGACTCGTAAAGTTAATGTTCTTTATTTTACATACTAGGAAACTGAGGTACAGATAAATTAGGATCATATAAATAGATAAGGGCAAGAACAGCAATATATTTATCTTAATCCCTTTGCATATATGTCAAATATTGCACTATCCATGTGGTTTCAGAGCCATTATGCATTAATTGTGTATTTATCTCTCCCCCTCAAGATGTTCCTTAATACAGTTTTATCATACAGATTGTAATTATATAACTTTTGACAGTATTATATCTAAAAATATTGATTTTTTAAAATTTCTGATAATTGATTCCCTGACTTAGCAATCATATATTTACTATCAGTTCATTCTCCCATTATCATAAATAGACAATATTTGGTAAATTAGGGGAAAACCAAACCACAGAAAAGTAGAGAAAAGAGGATAGATGGCATTCATGCCCTAATCATTACAATTTATAAATTATCTGTTTTTATTTATTTTGCCCATTTGTGGATGCTTGTCTTTTTCTTATTAACTCACAGGAGTTTCTCACGTGACATTACCTTTCTTCCTACTAATGTGTATTATTGGGACCAAATTTTATTGAATTCTTCTGTGCTCAACATTTACAATGCAACACAATCATCTCTTTGTTTCTGCCCTGTGGATTGCCCTTGCCAGACATTTTTAATTTATTTTATTTTATTTTTTTTGGTAATTTCTCTGCATTGAAACAAAACATAACAAAAAGAGCCCCACATGTTGTTTTATTAATTCTAGGTGTTTGCTGCTGGAGCATTTTCAGATTTTCTTAGATATCCACATTGTTGGAACTGAAAGCCTTCTGTGAACTCATAAATGCTAAAGGTTACTTTACAAGTATACGATGCCCAGATTTAAAACTTCTAATTTTTAAAAGTTATTATGGATCTATAGGAAGATAAAATTAGTCAGAGATATAAATTCCTTTGTTTGAAACCCCCCAATGCTAAATACAAAGATGTTCCTTTTTTCAATGATACCTTTCATTTAAGTTTAATTCAACATATTATTTTACTAAATAGCTAATATCTGAAAAAATATTACTTAAGCTGTCTGAAACATTTGGCAAATAAAGTAACGTTAATTTGTTAATAAGCATTGTCATTTTTAACATTGTAATGAACAGATAAAAATGTATAAATTTTCTTTTTCTTCTTCTACAAGTAACATTAAAATTAAAATGATTTGCAAGACAGAAAAAAATAATCCCTCTAATTTACATTCTTTCCATCTTCTCTGGTCAGAATCTCTCAAACTTTACCAAGAAAAAAGAACTTATAAAAATTAAAGAAAAAATTATCTAGGCTTTGAGAAGGGATTACTAAATCAATAGATTTGTGAAACTTGAAAACATAAAACTAATATGTACACTATTTTATTTAAAATAATTTTAGCATAGAGAATCCTAAATGACAACAAAAAATTAAATTTTATTTCATTAGTCAACTCAGTAATTATAATTAAATCATGTCATCTGTATAAATAAAAGCAAAAGACGTGAATTTAGAGATGTTATGTTAATATTATTTATTGCAATTAGATTAACCATATCTCTTCAAAGTATTAAAAATGGAGATATAATACAGATGGAAATCTTCCTGTATTCCATAAACTCTCTATTACAATAAAATAAGCACATCACAATGATCCTTCCATGCAGAACAAAGAAAACTTTATTTTTAGAGAGCAGCATAATATATTTAATTTTTTAGCACATCATGTTTCATTACCTTAATAAGAATTTAGCATATGAATTGAAAATTTTATGATGGTCAGTAAACTAACAGGGAAAATGAGGTCTGGCATTGGGAGTGAGGGGGTGGGATTAATCTGTCCAATATCACACAGCCACCATATTTTGTATTTAAAATTAGTATCATTTATTTAACTTCAGACTCCTTGTTCTGTTTTTTTTTTACTTTGTACAGTATATAACCATACTTAATCATAATGATTGATTTGTAGTTTGTAATCACATATAGCATCAATGGTAAACCTGAATAAAAATCACTGCCCCTTATTAGGTCCATATTAGGACTGATATGTTAAGTGTTTTGTGCTTCATCGGTACAGATTTATTTAGTGCACATCCTGTATGGATTTGCCTTGAAAAATCTATTTAAGCACTTTTGAGAGTAGCATAGAAAACTATTAATTACCTAATAAATGTACCTTAGTTTGTATCTGTCTTTCTATCTATCTAATTATCCATATATCTACTTTATGGTACTCATAAAACCGAAAAGTAAGTATACCTTTTACTGAAATTGTATGATTTATTGCCTTTAACTTATACATTAGTCCAGAAAGACATGCCAATTATTTTAAAGCAGGAAGGCCTGGACTTACTAACACTGACATAGTTCTTTCTAAAAAGGGTATCATTTGCAATAACAATAAAAAAAGTAAATTCTAAGCTATCCATGATCTCATAACTGGTTTTCATTACATAAAAATGCTTTTATATCCTTTATTATTTCTAGTCAAGCATGTGGATCACATCTTATCTTCCAGTGTTTGATTCTCTTTGGTGTTCAAATGCTTTGTCTGAATTTATGGCTGACCAGTAGGGTTTCATCTATAAGAACTGAAGTGATTTGTTGATATGCTTTGATCTTTTCTGAGCTCATTGAAGATATCCTGGTCATTTGAGTGCTGTTAAAGTATGGTTTAAAAAAGAAAAGATAAAGAAAAAAAAAAAAAAGAAGAGCCACCGTTTGGAGGAAGTAACAATTAGAGCAAATGATAATTTGACTGATGGATAACTCCATTTCTTTGATGGAATTGTTAGCGGGAATCAGACTTGGAGAATGAATGCTGAAAAGTTCCTGCTGTGTGATTGTAAAGGAGAATAATAATACACTACTCCATATGCATAAGAGCTTTTCTTCTGATGAATTCAAAGCGCTTTGAAAGGATTGCATTAGGACATTTCTAAAATAAAAAATGAGACTATCAAAATTTTATTTTCCATTTTATGGATTGGAAAAGTCATGTGATGTGATTTTATCCAAGTTTTCCAGTGTTTCCCTCGTGCTTCCTTTTCCCACGTGAACTGGTTTTATGCTTCACAATCTAAAAGCAACATCCTTAGTCCTATGAACGATTTCCCAATATTCACCTATTCCCAATATTTTCCAATGCTAAAAGCTTCTTTTTTTAGAACCAGACTGACCTGTATTATTTATTTATTTCAAATTCTCTTTAGAAGGTTTTGTGTGTCGTCTGTTTTTGCTCTCTTGGTTCAAGCATGATTTAATATGTCAACACTGGTTTGCTTAACTGTGTTTGATTGTCTTCCATACTTTACTTAGAGCTAGGCAAGTAGCCTTTCAAGCATGTTGCTGCTCAGATAAATGAAATGTCGCAACAGTGAAGACTCCTTGTTTTGTGACAGCAGTAGCTGTCTTTAACAAAGTCAGTGGTTGAAGAGGGGAGCGGGGAGGGAATTTAAACAGTAATAATAGAGCTAACTTAAGTCAGGTTGGTGCTCTTTAGACCCACACGGACTAACAGCAATGGAATAATGCACTTACACTTGGGAAAACGTCACTCTTTATTCCCGTGAAAATGAAAATTTAAATCCAGAATAAAATTTTTTTTCTACTATGAAGACGAGGAAAACATCTGTTAACAGTTTCACCAAAATAACACTCAAGGATAACACTTAATGTTTTTAGTCTGATTTCTTCCATCCTTTATTGCCAGGCCCTGAGTTGTTACTGCTCCCAGTACATAATGTTAGAAACCAATCCGTACTAAAAAATGTTTCCACCGTCTCCCACAATAAAAGTATTGTTTATAATTTCAAAACCTGGATTAGATTTTAATCATTGGAGGCTTATGGAGCTTAGTACTTGGCACAAAGAATAGTCTCAGTACATGCTTGTTAGCTTTAATAGTTTAAAGCAATTCCAGTGAGAGATAACCCTACACAGGTTGCTGGGTTTTTATTATTATTATAATTACTATTGTCTGTTTTTCTTTTATTACTACCACCATCCTGGATTGTGACCCACTCTCCTGTGGCACATGGAGCATTGGAAGATGGGAATGGGCTCATTCTGGTTCAGTCTGCACCATACCAGCTACTCATGCCAAGGCCTTTAAAGACTAAGAAGCTTTATGAGTGTTATTCGTATGAGTGTAAGCATGAAAATTTAGACTTTAATTTAAGAGAGAAATAAACCAGACCAACTAGGAATGTTGCAAGTGATTAAGTGTATGTTATAAGAATGGAGATCATTAACCAATAACCTTGATCAGGAACTGAAGGAAGAAGAAATTAAGCATTCAGGAAGCCCAGAGTTGGGTGAAAATCTAAGTTTTGGAAAAATGTGATGAAGGTGAAAGTCTTAACCAAGGGCAACCTGTCATCATCAAGGGAAGGACTGGCCAGAGAGTTCCTGTGAGCAGACCGCAGGGGAGTATAAGTTATTTCCATCTGGAGTTAGAAGGGAATGGAATTAAAGCTGAGGAGACTAGGACCTTGCTCCTTGAAAGTACAAAAGTGGGCCAAAGGGAATACTTTGACTTTCAAGTGGAGTGTAAAAAGCAATAATATACTGGAAATAATAGGGATCCCAAGAAATAAAATCTAAGATTCTGAATCTCAGAACTGTCAAGATATTTTAACTGGGATGGAAAGTCAAGAAGGGTTGACACATATGCCAAGAACTGCTATGTGCCTGTACTGTTAAATGTTTTATTCATATTCTCTCTTTTAAGCTTGACAACATCCTGTGAGCCACAGTTTCAGGGACAACTGAAAGCTCAGAAGGTTAATTTTACTAAGATCACACAAACTAAACTAGAAAGTGGCAAATTGACATTTGAACCCAGGTGTGTTTGTTTCAAAGTCTGTGCCTTTCTGCTATATTTTATGTTCTCCATTAAAATGCAATTGAGATTCATTTAATGATGTCACCTTGACTAAAATCACCTGTGAGCTTTAGCCGTTGTCTGTGTGAGCTGCACTATATTGCACAGGGGGGAGAAAGACACCCAGGATAGACTTGAGAGATACCAGAGTCATCTCTACAGGAGGTTCTGCCCCTATTTTCACACCTCGAACTGAGGAAGTAGAAGGCAGTTTAAGGTGGGTAGAAAGGAAGAATAATGTAGTGCCATAAAGATGGAGCAAATAAACAAAGTGAAGTATGAGTAAGAGGAACACCTAGGATCCTGAAGCTCTTACCTTGGATAGTAAAAGTCTTATAATGAGGCTATGTGGATGATCAGTAACCAAGCTAGACTTTATAGCATATTTTTTATGCGAGGATTTTAATGGGAAACTTTTGGCATAATCCCAATCCCAACATATGTGTTGTATTTGAGAGAGAGATTTTGTCTGTAGGTTCAGAATTTCAATCCATTTTTGACCTTCTTGCCTTTTTACATTCTTGGGTACATAAGTCACTTTGCTTGTCTCCTCCCACAAATAGTACAGGAAACCTTTTTTTAAAACAATGTTTTGGCTTTTAGAATATTATGTGTCACATTAATCCAAGTTTTGTTTTTTTTTGTTGTCTTTTGTTTGGGGGTGTGGTCTGGAAACAATAAAACAAAACTGGGCTTTGTAATGTGAATGAGAAGACTTTGTCAGAATTCTGCCTTGGGAACATTCTACGCACTTCATGGACCTGGTTAGACCTTTAGATATTTCATCTCTACAATAAAGAAGCTATAGGATTCTTCACCTCTCCACCAATTCTGAAATTACAGTTATCAGGTGTAGGGTTTCTGACTGGAGGAGACTTCCATTTTGAACTATTTTTGTGTCATTCTCAATGGTGAAATAGAACACAAAGTTGAAATAGAACACAAAACAGAACAGAAACAATATAAAAGCAAAAAAAAAAAATAGAAAACCTGAGGAAATATATTTCACAAACAAAATAGTGCAACTGAAATAATTGTTACTTCTCTATTGACTGATAAAAATTTAAAAATCATCCTGATAATAAAGACGTATGTCCTATATTCTAATGGGTAAAATAGAACTGTTACAGAAAAGAAGTTCATATTTATGTGTTATTAGACCCAGCTGCATGCCAGGTAAATAGAAAACAATTTAATCCTAACAGCAACTCTGCCAGATATATATTGTTGTTTCTATTTTATAATTGAAAAAATTGAGGTTGATGCAGATTAAATATGATTTCCAAGAACGCTGAGTTAGTAGTTAACTTCAAAAACAGCTTTGCTCGTCTTCAATGTATATTAACTTTGAGAAAATAAAACCATACTTATATTTCTAAATTTTTAGAATGTACCACATTTTGGTTTTTAATTTAAAAAATGTATAAAGCTCAATTACTAAAGTTATGTGGGGAGAAATTCATAGCTAAAGGGCAAGCATAGACAAGATTGTAGCACTTATTTGAAGACAAATAGTAACTACTACTTCTTTTAAAAAAATGAAATTCAAAGACCAATATTTGCTAATAATTGTAGGAGAAGATATAAAAAGAACTAATTCTATTTAGATATGTATGTAATCAGTAATGCAGAAAGAATCACTACTGAACTCAAGATTGTAAAATTATTATATAACTTGAATATGTGAGTGGAAAAAAGTTATATTAAATTGAGTACAATTTTAAGAAATTGCTAATATGTAGAATACTTTTCAAGTAAAAAAATGATTTCACATGTTTCAAAATAATTTATATGCGATCAAGCACTATAAATATTCAATGATACTTTCTCATTACTTATATATGAAAATAATCCAGAAATTGAAGAAAATAAGACTGCAAACCCAATTTCCCTAAGAATATTCTCTCTTACCCTCTCCCTCATCCCTTCCTATGCTTTTACTTCTCTTTTCCTTTTTTCCTCTTTTCTTTTTTCTGTTTATTTTTAGGAGACATCATTTTCATTATTCCAAAGATAATAACTTTTATATTTTTCAGTGTATCTAAAGTGAAAAAAAAAAAAAAAAGGCTAAAGGTCTTTTTTTCCCCAGATTTAGAATTACAAATATTACTAGTTCTACATAATAAGGCTGAAAAAGGAGGGTTATATGTCCCTGACTGCTCTAGAAAAACATATGCTCCTTTTCTCTATTTTGTCCAACCAGTTTATAATTTATAACATAATTTTTAAAAGCTTATTAGAGCTTGTAGATTTATAAGGGCTGATCACAACAGATGTTTAATCTTTTCTGTATAGAAAGGAAAGATATTAATACACAGCTAAATGTACCAGTTGTCTCCAATAATCTTCAGACTTTCCTGTTTTTTCCAAAGAAGTATTATTCACATGGGTCCTGGAGACAAAAAGATTTGTCTGTTTATTTGTATCCTCACATTTCAGCTTGTCTACTACTAAACTGAATATATACTGCTTAAACTCGGGAAGGCATTGACTACTTAAGCTTTTAAAGTTAATTAAAACACACTTGGGAAATATTTTTCCTCACTGAAGTGGTATTTGATCTTGAAAAAGTCTGAGGTTCAACTCCTAGGTAAGATTTAAAACCAAGTTTTTCTTCTTTTTTCTCCTTTTCTTTTCTCCAATTCTGTTTCTTTCCTAAAGCTACTTTGTGTTGCTTTGATTACTTCTACTTACATCCTCTCTTAATTTTTTGCTTTTTTCTTTGTTTTTCATCCATTATAAATTTTCTCTAATAAATATGTATTTCATTCATTTGAGTACTTTTACTCCTTCAGAGAACTTAAGTTAATTTCTTAAGAGAAAGCTGTTTTGGTTGTTGTAATTACTCTTGCCTCTTTCTTCCAAGCAAAGAGACTTATTTCTGTTAATTCAGAACCAAAGGACAGTGGATGATACTATTGTGATATATAAAGATATAGCTTGTCTCCTAGATACTGGTTAAATGAATGGAGGAATTTTTCGGTACAAGAAGTTCATCTCTTTTGTTCTATTGTCATAAATGATAAAAATGGTGTTATTAATAAAACAATACATGTCCCACACTTTTATAGCAAACTCTATGTGCCATACGCTCTTTTAAACACTACTATTTATTATATAATTTGGTACAAACACACACAGACTCATTGATGCAGGTACTATTTTTAAGTTTTATAGAAAAATAGAGAAAGGGTAACACTAAGTAGTGGAGTTGGATAAAAGCCTATGTCATTTATTCAAGCATCCCTACTCTTAACTTCTACATCATTTAGGTAATGGAGAGCCCAAGGTACTGTATTTTATAAGTATTGATTTTCTCCTTTATTCTAGTGTTTCCTCGATTTTTCCACCAAGGCATTTAAAACAAGTTAAAAGGGAAATGCAATGATTATACGAGTGATAAATAGATATTTAAATAGATTTTTATAGCAATATTCTCATAAAATGTTCATTTGTTTAAAAATCTCAAGAACACTTAGGCACTTGATACTTTTTTTCTCATAGAGAGATAATTTAAATGCAAAAGATTTACATAAAGAATGATATTAATATAGCTGTGCAGAAGTTTTTTAATTTGATCAGGTCCCATTTATTTATTTTTGTTGTTGCTGTGGTGGTGTTGGGGGTCTTCTTCATAAATTCTTTGCCTAGGCTTATGTCTATGAGAGTTTTTCCAACGTTTTCTCCTAAAATTCTTATGATTTCATGCCTTCAGTTTAAGTCAGTTATCCATTGAGACTTGATTTTTGTGAGAGGTGAGAGGTGCAGATCCTGTTTCAGTATTCTGCATGGGACTGTCCAATTCTCCCAGCACCATTTATTGAATAGGGATTATTTTCCCCAGTGTATGTTTTTGTCTGGTTTGTCAAAGATCATATGGCAATATGAGGATGGTTTTATATCTGGGTTCTCAGTTCTGTTCCATTGGTCTATGTCTCTGTTCTTACGCCAGTACCATGCTGTTTTCATTACTGTAGCCCTGTAGTATAGTTTGAAGTCTGGTAAACTGATATATGCAAACTGTTTAAAAATAAACAAAAATTATTATGAACTATGATAGCAATAGTTTCATTTAAATATATATTAATAGTAAAGGTAGTAAAGACCTTTTTTCTACTAGGTATTCAGTTTTTGTACATATCTGTTCTTGTTTGCTCTGATACCTTTACATACGCAATAGAGAAAAGGTTGATGTGTATAGGTTACACTTTGTTACATTTGGGCATTTTTGGGGTGACAAGGGAGCTGTATCATGCTACCCAAAAGTATAAAACAATCTTTTCATAAAGCTCTTGCAAGATATTTTTTGAAATAGGAATTTGAAATACTTTTTTATTTAAAAATTACCTCTAAATAATAGTTTAAATCCTATAGTTAAAATATTAAATATTGGCCTTTTCAGTTGAAATAAGTTATCTCTTCTCAGGTATCACTATTTCTGTCCATCCAACAGTGATTTTTAATCACAAATGAGAAGAGTGTTGGTGTATTTTGAATAAATTGATGAGTTTATGTTTGAATAAAATTTACTTTTACAGGTTTTGCTTGCACCTTGTCCATCTAGATCATTTCATTATTTTAAGAGGATGGAAAATTCTTAGGCACATGAATGGAAAGACAGTATAAAAAACTGGAGGGAGTAATTTACTGGGTCTAGTCAGTTGATCATGTATGGATATTTTAGCTGACTTTTTACCAGGTATTTTATTTATGTATACTTAGTGTGTGTGTGTGTGTGTGTGTGTGTGTGTTTAATATGCCTTTTGGGACAATACATAATATTAAAAATATAATTTTCTTTTTTCATTTTTTATGTGAAAAACAATAGCAAACATTATCTTTCTAGTTTTACAAAATCAAATTTTACATGTTCTGAAGGGTGATAACCACAAACCATAGGGAAAAGTGCTGGGCCACATTCAAATTAGCCTTATTGTTCTATAATATCTTCCTGGAGTACAAGGTTAATTAGTACCATAGGCGATATGCATTATTCATCACTGCAATCAGGCTTTTATTCTGCTGGGTCTTTATCGACTTGAAAATTGTTGTTTTTCTTGTAACAAAACCTTGATAAACTATTGTCATTTTTAATTTTACTGAATTATATTGGTGATATATACATTAGTTCGTGTACTTTAAATATCCTCAAGAAGACATTCCGATCTAGAAGAACAGACAGTAAGATTAAAGACTAATTTCTTCTTCCGTAGAAGGGCAGAACTTTCAAGATGATAAACTTTCAAGACCATAACCATAAATTGTTGTTGCTTATTTAGATTTTTTTTTTTACATTTTGTTCATTTTTTCTCTATCTTATAGAGAATACTTTAATGATATTTGTGAGGTTTTTTGTTTGTATTTTATTATTTAAATTTCAAAATATTAAGGGAGTATAAATATTTTTTGTTACATGGAACCTTGTATAAGGGTTAAGTCAGGACTTTTAGTGTGCCCATCACCAGACTAGTGTTCATTGTATCTGATAGATAAGTCTTTACCCCTCTTCCTCTCCCACTTTCACCCTTTCTTATTTTCCAATTTCCTTTACATCTCTTTGTGCCCCTGTGTGCCCACCATGTAGCTCCCAATTATTACAGAGTACATGTGTTTGTTTTTTTTATTCCTGAGATACTTCACTTAGGATAATGTTCTCCAGATCCAAGTTGCTGCGAAAGACATTGCATTATTTCATTCCTTTTTATACTCCATGGGTGTGTGTGTGTCTGTAAAATTATTTTGTATTATAGGTACAGCAGCTATAAGCTAATAATTTTATTTTTAGATTTTTGTTTGCATATATTAAGTAAAGTAATAAAAAGTTTAGAAAATTAAGTAAATACTGAGAAATTGAAAATTTTTCCTTTAAAAATGACTGATTATTTAAAACATAATCCAAGTTTTAGCATTCAAGTTTTAGAATTGTGGTCTAACATGATCTCTAAAGCCTCCTTCTTGAAAATGAAATCACTGGATTATTATCAGGCTTAGTACTTCATTTCATGGACATTTACCATATGCTATATACTCATTGGAATATTTTCTCAAATATTAATCAAGGAGATTACATGTTTAAATGATAGAAGCAATCTTTTAATCTTTGTTGCATGATCAGTGTTTTCACTTGTGTAAATGAAAGCCACTGGAGATTATTTTTAGCGCTTAGAGGTATGCATGTCTGTATTGATAGGCTAACTCAAGAGGTCTTATTATTGTTGGGTTGAAATTACTATGCTCAGAAAAAGCAGAATTTATCATTTCATTTTTCTTAATTGACACATGATTGGTTGGAAATCAGCTCTCTGAAAAAATGAAAATATTCATCTTTGAATCACACTGACTAGAACTATTAGTCAATGCTGTGTTTGATCCAAAAAACCTGAAGACTATTTCTGTCAAATACAGAGGCAACAAATACAATTAGTAATAATTAGGAATTATGTTCTTAATTTTATAATTAGAAAATATTTTGGAAATTTTATGAATCATAGATTAAATATAGCAAAACATTCTAAATATAATTAGTCTTTTTTTTTAAGTATTCATGCATCTCATATTGAAATTTAAACTACACTGCCACAATCCTAGGATGGTAAATGGAAATTTAGAATATCTATCCATCTATTAACTACCCAATTTCCTATAGTTGTACCCCAAAACACCTCTTGTCTGCCTTCCAGTTATTTAGTTATACCTAGGAAGAACAGTGACAACATTATTAACGTAATGGGAGAGTAGAAATTCCAAATTCTCACACCAAATTGTTTTTATTTTATAGTTGAAGAACAAATAAAATCTTTATTTTCATAAAACTAATATATATGTATGTGTATATTCTTTTACATAGTGGAAGTCTTTACAAGTTTGCAGTGCATTGATCACTGTCAGCTTTCTGCACTGCTCATGTGTTAATGGCTCAGACCATTTAGGCCACATACAGTTGAGGCAGTTGTCTGACCTGTGTGTGTGTGTCCCTCTGCTTGCTGGGATTGTGCAGGCCCACCTCCTCCTGGCTTCCTGAAGATTACCTGTAGCTGTCCCTTGCTGAGTTCCTAGTTTACGTATGTTTCCTGTGTTCTCCTCTGTCTCTTACTGACCTTTCCATGGGAGGGAAGAAGGAGGGAAGAAACCATAACCATCATTTTTCTGAGTATAAAACTATGGGAAGAAGTTTGAAGTAGCAAAGCTGCCTGTATGTGAAGTATGTATTAAAAAAAAACAAACAAACAAAAAAAAAACTGCTGGGGGCGGGGATGGAGTTACATGGTAAATAATCTAGCAGTACTTGAATTACATGCTTGGAGATGGTGTGGAGATTAGATAGAGATAGAGATGAGAGAGATTAGTTGTTGATATGTGTATGCTGATATATAGATAGAAATTCCAAGAAGTAACCCATTTTCATGCATTAAAATAATTTATAATTAACTTGTGTTTAGTTTTTCAATAAATATTAATTTGGGCCAATTAAGAGCTGCATATTCTACAAATTTCTGGTGACACAAAAGTGCGCAAAGAACAAAAGATTCCTGAGTTCCTGGAGACTATTTCTACTCTAGTTGGTAACATACCAGTCTAATGTGAGAGAAATGTGATAGGATTTATAAAGGCACTTCAATTTTGAGGCCAAGGACATACTCTCCGTTTTTCATGTATTAATGTTTCTACCTAAAACTAAACCTGAGTTGTAAGTAATCTAGTCTATTTCAAATTCAAGTATGACTGATGGTGTACATGCAAAATGTGCTTAAATTTTATTATAGACAGAGGAATAATAAGCAAATTAAGTTTAAATTATAATTATGTAAATTAACTGACTCAGAATGGCATTTCATGTGTTAGTCTCTAAACATCATATCAGTCACTTATGAGCCTCTCAGTAAATGCACAGTAACTTACTTCACATGCTACTGTTATATTACCCATGATATAGCAATTTTGAAAATTTTATAAAAATTATAGAATTGTCACTAATTTATAAATGCCTTTGAAATGAACTGCCTAATTATCACATGAATGAACATAGCTCAAAGTATTCATTAAAGAAGAAACTTTGCAAATACTGAGGTCCAATAGATAAAAATGGCCTTTTTAAAAGAGATTTTCATATAAATTTTGAAATAAAATATATATTTAGTCGATATAAAATTTATTCACAAGTAAATAGATGAAAATTATAGTGACAGAAAATTAAGTGCAGTTCTATGTTCAGAGATGAAAATAATGATAGTTAATAAACACAATTTTACCTTCAAAATGGTTTTAGCAAATGCTTCTTTCTTTGGTTGGAAGTAAACTACACATGCAAATATTCCATTAGCAATGGTGTTAGAAAGTTTTATAGCTGTTCAAGAACAATGAGGTTTATTTTCCCATTTCTGTGGAGTATAAAATTCTTCTTGTTCTGTGTGAAGAGAGAATGTCACTCAAACTGATGGACATGGTACGAGATGCCAAGGGACCAAGTATTTGCATCAGATGTGAAGTCAAGGTCTGAATTCCCAGTGGTGCTACTCCAAACACCTGCCTGTCCTAACTTCTTGAACTTTTCCTGTGCGGCTAGGGTGAGAGATTTCCAAGTGAATAAAGTTATAAAATAAGTGACAATCCATAGTAGGAAATAAGGAAAATATGGCCGTGGTAACAGGAACTTTCGGTTCCTCCTTTTTATATTTTACCCTCAAATATGTGCATAATTTAGAAATGACATTTAACCACTGTGGGACAAATTTGCCTTATTTGGATAATTCACTGGTTGGCCTATGAATGGGTGCTACCCATTTTAAATTTCCCTAATAGTTCTATATTTAAATACTGGCTTTCTGAGGCTTAACAAATGGTTTTTTTGTGTTTGAATATTACATTGTTTACATTATGGTACATTCTGCAGAGAATATCATTCTTTTACGTGCCATTTGTCTCCTAAGTGCCAGATATGAATCAAAGAGAGAGATGACTTTAAAGACCATATGCCTGTTTGGGTGAATGATATTTGTACATTCCACATACTACATACTTTTTACTTGTCTAATTTTTATTTTTTTGAGAGAAAGGCTCTCGCTTTGTTGCTCCGGCTGGAGTGCAGATCATAGGTCACTGTAACCTCGAACTCCTGGAGTCAAATGATCCACCTGCCCCAGCCTCCCAAGTAGCTAGGACTATAGGCACATGCCACCACACCCAGCTAATTTTTTTTAATTTAAATTTTTGTAGATATGGTGTCTTTCTCTGTTGCCCAGGCTGATCTCAAACTTCTGACCTCAAGAGATCCTCCTGCCTGGGATTACAGGGTTGAACCATGATGCCCAGACTAATTATTATACTTCACCAGTTTCTCCACATGGGTGGAGAGTTCTGTACTTGAGGGGTTTCTAGAAACCAAAGATTTGGGCCAAAAATGGCAAATGCCATGCCCTTGATTAATTTTCTGCAGTTATTTCTAATAGAGTTTTTACTACCTTAAGATTGTGGGAGTGAGATTGCTAATTAGGTTTATTAATAGGTTTTTAAAAAATTTAGGTTAGGACTAAAACTAATTGTAAACTTGATCCCTCCATAGGGTAAAACGAAGGAGAAGATATGCATGGTACAATATATACAAACCCTGCAACTGGCAGGAACAGACATTGCTAACCAGCAGATGTTTCTAGCCACCTTGGAATTTTAGGGTCCATACACTATGTGCTTCTACTGTGATTAAATTGGATGAGCACTTTGTTGCTTTTTTAGATTTCTATTAAAAAGAGAAGGAATGAAAGAATGAAAAAATGAGAGAGAAGGAGAGAGAGGAAGGGAGGGAGGGAGGGAGGGAAGGAAAGGAAGAAAGGAAGGAAGGAAGAAAGCAAGGAAAGAAAAGAATGAACAAGAGAAAGATGAAGGTGGGTGGGTAGAATTGAAGAAAGGGCATGAAATTGATTTAGCAAATGGTTCACCATTGACATTGCAGTTTATTTCCCAAATTAATTTGTTATGGGAAAGTGTTTCAGAAGAGTCTTAATTTCTTGGATTTTTAAGGAACCTTGTGAGGTGTCACTTTGCATATTGCAACTGGATATTAAGAGTGTTAAGTCGTGCCTTACAAAATATATACATCTTCCAGAGTGAATTGTGTGTTTAATACACACTGCAATTTAATCCATTTAGGCCATTATTATATTGTGACATGTACACTGAACATCTTTGTTGCATGAATGGAATTGTTAAACAGAAAAAGGAGACCCCATTGTTTTCTGTTACACTGTCCTAAGAAAATAGGGTAAGAAAGCTCTTAATTACCATATTTCCATGTGGCAAAAATAGGGCCCCCACAGAGATCTCTTTGTAATGCAAAGGATAGTGGAATTATGAAAGACAAGTTTGAAAGGATATTTTGAAGGAATTAGGGAATTTAAGGTTATAACCCAAGAATTAGCTAAATGAAACATCACAGCATTTCTAACATACCGAATTTGAAGAAAGGATCATCAGGGAGAAAAAAAGTGAGCTGGAAATAATATCCTAGTTTTATATCTCCAAAGTAGAATAAGAAATAAAAATAGTTCATCGTTCATTTGAAATTATAAACTTAAAGAAAAAAATTTAATTTAAATTATCATTTTACTTACATTCTCTTAAATTTTTATTTCTAATATAAATCAGCTTTTTAAGAATATTTTGGTTAGATTTTCACTGTCAAACTTATATTTAATTATATACGTGTATTACCCAGAGTTTAGGATTCTCCTAACTTTATAGATTATTTTGTTTTTTAAAAGTTATTGCTATCTGCTATTCTATTTCTTTTGCCTTACACAAATGCAAGTTTTCTAAATTTGCTGAAAGCAGGATATTATTTGAAGTATTGGCTATAAAAATAAGGTAATAAACAGAATCGTACATTTTTAGAAATAAAGATTAGCCCCAATATATTGAAGTATATTAATGTAAATTTGAATATAAGCAAAGTGAAAATTACTTAAAGCCTTGTTTGAAACTTATTGTTCTGAAAAATATTGATAACATCTTTCCTAATTATCTGTTTATGAGTCTCTTTCTTATACAAGAATAGAAGTTTCAAAATTAAATACTTTGTGAAGCCTTAAAAAGAGAGTTATTGAAGTGAAATTAGGTTGAATATATTAGGCACTGAAGTTAAAGTGCTCTTTTCACAAGATTGCATAATGATGTAAAATTTAGCCTGCTAAAGTTCTATTAATGGTGATCCATTTAGCAAATGGGTCACCATTGACATTAAAGTTTATTTCCTGAAAAAGTTGGTTTTGGAAAGGTGATTTGGGAAGGGTCTTAATTTCTTGGAGTGAATTTTTAAGAAACCCTGTGAGATGTCATTACATTGCAATTGGATATGAAAAATGTTAAGTGGCTCTGTAAAATATCTCTATACTTCTGCAGGCCTCCACCTGATATTTTTAATTAGCTGTGTAACGTTTGGTGATAGATTCTGTGTAATCAATGAATAAGGGAAAATTATAGACTACTATAAGATTTGTTTCTGGATACAACTGTGCAAAATTGGGTCATAAATTAACAGTAAATGTATTTTGAAATTAGTTCCTATAGAAAACACTGCATATTAGAAATACTGATAGTGAGAAATAGAGAGCGCTGATAAGTAATGCTGTGTCCTTGCTTAATTGTTTCTGTCATTGTATATGTGTATCAACCTAAATATAAATATATTCCTTACTCCTGGTAATATTCATTTTTTCCCATTAGATATTTACCCTTGTAAGGTAGCAACTTTGCAAAATGTATAAAACATTTCAGAAGAACACCAGCTACTCTACTGAATGATTTTTTAATAACTTGGTACATCTAGCTACAAAGAGCTTAAAGTTCATAGTAATAGGAATGTTGTGAATAGGGGCTTACTCAATTGCCATTTGTACATGCTTATAAAAGGATACAAGAAAAACAAATTCACGTATATAGATGGTCAGATCACTGGAAAACAAAATGTCTGGAAGTTAATTGTATATTCACAAAAACCAAAAACGCATGGAAATGAGGAAGCAAAGTAATGAATAATGTCACAATCTCCTGACATATTTAAATTTCTAGCAAATATGTCTCCTGACATATTTAAATCTCCAGCAATTACCCACAACTTTCTAGAAACTGTAATTTAGAAAGGTTAGTTGAAGTGGTTGCAGCATTTTACTCAAAGCTTTTCTGTTGGATTGAAGAACTTCTTTGTATACTTTATTTGATTTTGGAGCTAAGTTTGGTATCTATGCTATGTTTCTAAGTGCGTCTTCAATTAATGTGAAAGATAAGCAATTCTCTTGGCTTGTTTGTAGTAGTGAAATCACCAAGTGAAATATGTATGCAAAAGTAAAATCTGAAAGCAACATTTTTTTGTTTGTTTAAAAATTTACAAAGCGTTACAAATAGTAAGTTGGGTGACTAACAGATGATAAATTAGTTTAGTATTTAGCACCCGGTCCTTTAACAAGTGATTCAGGACAAAAAAAAAAAAAAAAAAAAAAATGGTAGTTTGAGAGGAAATTTTCTCATAATTGTGGGATATGCTATAGTAATTGTTTTGGTTTATTAGCTTGGGATATTTTTAAACAGATGGATAAGTTTTGAACACATACTATTGATATCATTTAGTTCCTACAACTTTGCATATAAAAATCTCTTTCATTACTCACATAAGATTTTTCAATAGAAAAGAAATGTGGGGAATAACTTTGTTTTCCTCCAATTAAAAACTAACCATGTTTTTATGTGCTAATTTCTAGATATTTTCATCAAAAAAGTGTTTGCCTGTAGTCTTTAGTTTCCATACTGATTAAGAACAGAATGTAGTTTTAGTATTTTTTTCTACTCATGTCTTATATTGATTCTTCCTTATCTTCCCATAAGAGTGATATCTTAAATTTTGCCAATACCTTTTCCACCTTAGTATTATAATAGCTTTTTATAGTTACTCTGTAGTTCCTAAAATCTAACCATAATGTAATTTCGTCTTACCTGTTCTTTTAGACAAATAATTATATTCCTCCCTGTTAGAATAGGAAGCTACTTGGGTGCGGTGATTCAGTGTTCCTGAAATACCTTTGTGTCTCTAAATAATTCAGAATGCATTATCACTTTTTTGGGTGAAGGAAATGAAGACCACTCTTAAAATGTAAATATTATCTGATAATAGTAATTAATTTTGCTTTCATCAGCCATGAACACATTAGCAGCACCCCAAGGAATAAAATTCATCAAGTTTTGGACAACAGACAGCTCTGCCAAATGGGGCTCTAAGGTATCAGCCAAATGGTTCCTCAGAACCATGTGTGACTAAAACAGTGGTGAAATAGGAGGTCGAAAAGAGTAAAGAAAGTGAATTTAAACTATATCTTCTTGAAAGTATATTTTACCATGATCACAATGTTTTAACTAAAGCCACATTTTTGTGTACAGTAGTATATTTAATGTGTCTTTAGTGTCCTGATAGCTTTTCAAATTTTCTTAAACAGTATTTCAAAAAAGTGTGAAAGAACTCTGTAAGATAAGCTTGCCTTTTGAGAATTGTGATATAGTGGGGAAAAAAGTCACTACCTTCAGAATGTCAAAAATGTTTTGATATGCATATTCTGTGCCCCCCCCTTGCATAATGAACCTTATGTCTTTCCCATATATGGATATACAATTGCAAAATTCTCTTATGAATTTTTTATATGAACTGCCTCTGAAAACAACACCAAGTATCTAAACTTGTTTTTTTTTTCTGGGTTAATATGAAATTTAGTTTCAAGAAAAGTCAAATGCATTTTTTTTTCCTTTAAACTGGACGGAATTTAAGTTTAACCTCAAGGTCTACAAATAATCACAAATATTCAAAATTATGTTAGAGAACCCTATAGCTCTCCAAAGCATGCAAGAAAAATTATCGAGAAGCATGGCTTTAAAAGTTAAAATCTAAATTCTGATTACTTAACATCAATAAGATCCTATACACAAATGCAAATGTGGGTACTCCTCAGTAGTAGGAGAAAATTTAGAACTGAATCATATTAATTTCCTTAAATATCACTGAAATAAAACCATAAAAAAACAATTGAAATTATGAATCTCCGAATTTATATGAGTCATAGTTGAGAAATGCCACCTAACTGCGACTATAGAATAAATGCAGTGCCAAGAAAATTTAATTCTTTCAGGGAATGATAGCCAATGACCTTCAAACTTGACTCAAAATCCCAAATAATCAGAAGAATCAAGAGCTGTGGTATTCTGATAATCAGGGTTAACTAGACTGTACATGTCAATCAAGCTAATTCTGAATATCATCATACTGGATGGCCACCAGAAATGTCTTATGATATTACACCCCAGGGGACTCTAGGGTAATTCTTCTGTATTGAGAGCTGCAAAGCAATTCTTTCTAGGCACTTACGCTTACCTTCAATTTTCTGGTACATCAATCGTCCTTAAAAATTATTTCCTAGAATGGTTTCCCCCCAACGTTTTGTGGTTCAGTTCAGCCTATAGTTTCCAAGAAATATACCACAGATCAATACATATATTTGGCTTTTAGCATAATGGAGGTGCATGGACTTGGTGATGAGTCGACGCATTGAAGAAGTTTACATCAGTACCGTGTCTCTTAATTTCAGTGGCTTAATGCTCCTGTTGCTCTCATTTTCTGCTTTGACTCAATCCATGCATTTATATACTTGTGAGGAATTAGGAAGTGACTGTATGATTAACGGACTACTGTGAACAGCCTAAATTCAGAAACACACCTGGCCAGCTAAGTCATGCCATGCATCAGCACATTGCACTCAGTCTACCCCCTGCCTATGAATGATACCCATGCTTATGAATGATGGATCTGAACAGAGGGACAATGGGACACTGCCCAGGATACCCCATATGCCTGTGACTGTGAATAGCATTGGTATTTTGTACTTGCTGCTGGCAGATTGCCTAACAAAGCATTTGGCATTCCAACAATGATGCTGTCATGAATATAGGCTTCTGAGAGGTCTTCCCCTTCTTAGATAAGAAATACTTGTAACAACTCATTTGTTTTTAGTAATAGGGGAACTAAGCTGCTATTTTTTTTGCCTCTTACCAATGTGACAGTTGGTATTGCGGAAATTCACCATTTCTAACTTTAAAAATCATCTGGGAAAGAAACAGTTGGGATTCCTATACTTAATTGGTACCAATAAATGCCTTGTACTTAATAATGGGATTTATTTCAAGTACAGTTTCCTTAATATAAGATTTTAATTCTCATCAAGAGTTTATGAATTAGTGATTTAAAGTCGCTGCATAGACAAAAGACCCTCAAGAGGTTACTTGAACAGTCAACATGAGGCCATTTAACCAAAATCAAAGCACTGCATTTGACTTAGAAACATTTTTTTCTAAGCACTGAAAACATATATTCTGTATTAGTAAATGTGTCAGGTCAGCAGTCTGTTCTCCATTATTGGTGTGTTCTTGGCCAAAGAATGACCAAACACACCAAAAGCAAGGGAAGCACGAGGTGAAGTTTATTGAGCAAAGTAAGATCTATTTGCCACAGACAATGAACAGGTCCCCCTATCATAACAGGAGGGCCCCGATTATGGTCTGAGGTCCTGTTTTATATTGCCTAGGCTGGGCCCTCCTTGTGGTTCAAACGTCACCACTTTGATGGACAGTTGGGGGTTATATAACCTGAGTTTTACTGCACATGTGGATCTCCCATGAGCCTCTCTGAAAGCCCATTGTGAGGGGAGGGTAAACTGTAATCCAGATTTAAGCTAATGACATGATAATTAGCCTTAGGTTGTTCAGTTCACCTTCCAGACCCTATTGTGCCTGTGCTTTCCAAGGGCTGGGAGCTGGGGAATCCTCTTCATTCTTTTGCAGTTGTTGCTAAATTATGATTAGCAGATTGGCAGGGCGGTCCCTCCTCCTCCAGGTGTGGTAATTGGCTTGCCTTTGTCCCCAGGAGGGCTGGAGATCCCTCACTATCTACCTAACACATTATTTATCCCTAGAATACCCTTTGAGTTGTTTAACAGACAGGAAGTATTAGTTTGGGATACTTATGTAAACATAAAGATTCAGGGTTAAGCTAGGAATTGTTGTGTTACCTTTGTCATTCCTCAACTTGAGTGACTTAAAATGCAATTTTGCATTTGGAGACCAGCATAGAAAACCGAAGTGAATTGAAATCAAAAGAAACACCATTGGCTTCCCCTATCCCTCCCAAAGTAAGCTAGGCAAATGGAATATAATCATGAGGATGCTTATCATGACAGTGATAAACATTTCCATGTAATGATTTCATTGTTCATGTCATCAGCGGAAGATGTTATAATTTTCAGAATAAAATTATTTGAAAATGTCTTCAGAACAATACGGGTAAGGGAAAGTATCCATCTTCTTCCTATGGAATAAAATGAAATTGTGATACAGAACAATGGCTGTGTATAAGGAACCTAGGTTTCAGAAAGTGACCTTACTAAACTATTTTATTTATAGAAAATAGCCTATAGTGATGTAAAACAGGTATCTGGATAGATGTGTCAATTTTCCCTCAGAAATTCTTTATTTGAAAAGACTTACGTACCTGTAGCTATGACTAAGTGATCATGTTGTATCCCTGAAGGTTTTTGGGGGTACCTGATAGAAACAATCAATTTGATTCAAAAAATTGAGCTGCAGGTTCTGGGGGTTCAATAAATTGTAATACTTCACCCTTGCCCAGCATGTCACAGTCATAGAAATCAACCTTTATCACTGAGCTGCCACTTTTCTGTGAATGAGAAATTACATTTGGACATTATCCCATCGATTGTTTATGGAACTAGGTAATATGCTTATGCACCAGCATTGGAACTGTCAGGACTTTTATTTTTGTAAATATACATAAGAACTTTTAAAACCAATGTCCTCACATAAAACATATACCTTTTCAGTGATCAAGACGTTTCATTCTGCCAAAAATCAACCATGTTAAAGAAAACTGCCAGTAATTGAAAAATCAGTAGAAAATTGTTGTTTTGCAGCTATAAGATATGAATAAATTCAGTCTAGAAGTCACTGAAATTGCTGGCATTATTATTTGTGTTTTCTGGAAGGTAGTCTAAAACACGTATCACACTCACGGGCCCGTAGGGGTTTTTACATAAGCCCATAGGGCTTTTATGTATGCTCACCACACTGGGGAACATGCCCAATGAGCCTGCTGGCTAATATTTATTAAACATGAAGAGCCTGTGAAATCTCCATGAAAATTCTGTTTTATGGACAGACCACAAAGAAACCTCAGCAACCTCAAGGTTGCTGTTGGGAAAAGGACTGGCAGGAGCTGTTCCTGAAACAAATGATTTCATGCCCAAGACGAGCTGACTCACTTGCAGAGCACACACTTAGAGGAAAAAGGGGAGCATCCTCTGCCCACTGCTGGTGTGACAGCTGTTAGAAGTCACAATTTAAATGCTTTCGTTTAAATCTTTATGGGTTTTCTTTGATATGGTGTCAAATTTATGGAAAAGGTCTCTATATTTTGTGCACACTTTAGATATCTTTATGAATGAGTGTCTGCGATATTTCAGCAGGTTCTAATTTTAAAAATGGTTGCTTTTCAGTAAATAAATAAATGAAAAAAGGCGATTGAAGAAAAATAAGTGAGAAATGGGTGAAATTTACTGGAAAAAGCTTTACTTTAGTAAACCTTTAATTAAAAAAAAAGAAAAAGAAATTCTTGTGAGATAATCATTATTACTTATTTAAAAATAATTCTTATCTTTTATTTTTAAGAATTTTCTAATGAGAAATTTGCTTTGGGCAAACTTTAGCATCTTGAATAAAATGGTATGTCTGTAAGCAAAAAACTTGGATTTAAATTCCAGCAATAAACTCCCTATAATTGTTTTATTTTCTTTTAAAATGAAACTAAGAATAGATTCCTTAAATGATTAAATTCATTTACAATAAATTCTATCCTACTGTGCTTAGTTTATAAAGGTGTTCAATAAATAATACTACACACACTCACATATGAGCATATATACACATATCTAAAATGAAAACTAATAAAATAATCAACTAAAAGACATGATATAAATGAAATACCCTAATGATACTCTATTTTATTTTTCCTAAATAACTCCAAAGTACATTTTATGTTTAATTTTTATCAATGAGCTATGAGAAATTTAAATACACATTAAGTGTAACTTGATACAGGTGTGATATGTTACCAATATCAATAATAATAAATGCATATAGAACTATGCTTACATGTACCTAATGGAGGAACATGGAAATAAATTTTATGAGTAATACAGATTAAGAGTTTTTGCTTGGAATAAATAGAATTATTTCAGTGATCAGTGTAGGAACATTGTTATCACTTTGTTTTAGTTTTTGTCTTTTAATTCACATTGCCCCTGCCCTATACAGCTCCTTCTCTGTTTGTGCACCTCTGAATCCCCAGATGGTTGTTAGAATATTGCTGCATCTATGCCTTCTTGCTCCCTAAACTGTACTTGGTTGGCTCTGCCTTCCATTTCCTTATCAAATCTTCTTACTTATTACATATTTGCCTATTTTTTGACCCAAATTCACATAACCATTGCTCTATTTCTTAGCTTGGTCTCCTGGACTAATGACTTAGTAATGACTTAGTGAAATGGTCTTCATGAACTTGATTTTGTAATTTTATTTTTTCTCTTCTCTTTATTGGTATAGCCTCAGTTTCTAGATCATAAATGCTCGAATGAGTGGTGATTATAATAATCATAAAAATAATACATATTTAGCTAACTTTAATTTTTCAATACTTTATAGATTATCATTTCTGCTTCATAATTATCCCCAATGTATCTCCAAGCATTCATAGTTAAGTTTATGTCTCCAAATATTCATAGTTAAGTTTATGAGATGGGTTGTGAATAACAAAGTGAAAGAAAACATATGTACCCCAATATAAATGATGTATGAGATATATTCAGCCTCAGCCATGATTACCATATCCTCTCCTCAAATTTGTTTTCATTTTTAGTTAGTTTCATTAGTTAACATTTTTAGAATGTTCCATGTAAATTTTAATGGTACACACATCAGTGCTATTTTTAAAATCTGTTTCTAAGCTTTATTACACCTCATCAGAGAAGAAGCTAGAGAACATGAATCTTACAACTGCCCAAATAAGGGACAAACAGAACATATATCAGTTAATAATTTTTTGAAAAAGGAAGTAACAAAAAAGCAACTCACTTCATATAGAATTGGAACACAGTATTGAGTGTTTTGTAGACCACACAAAGCTCAATTGTTATTAACCTAAGTAGCTGGGATAGCTCTTAACAAATATATATTCAGCTGTTAGCCAATGCAATGGAGCAAAGATGGACCAAGTTCTACAGCAGCATTGAGAAGCTAAAGAAAAAAAAAAACAAAGATGGACCAAGTTCTTTTCCAGGACCATAATATATTATAAGGCAATTGTACATGTTTAAAATAAAATCAAGCTAAATGCTAAAGCTAATGGTCTATTTGCTAAATTTTACCAATACCCTGAAAATAGTATTAGAGATAAAACAATTAACAATTAATATTATTGTAGTCATCCTGAAAGTACTTAGAATCCTCTAAATTCTAGGAAATTGTTCCCCATGTGACTTGGATAAACATGGACATGCTACCATAAGTTAAATTATATTTACCAATCTCAAATATACTGTTAGTGGTAAAAACATAGCCTAATCCTCCTAATTCCATATATCTCTTTGGCCCACACTTGTTACGTGCTTATGTTCGCAGAAAGGAGACATTATAGCGATCATGCTGAGGCTATTTCTAACCCTGCCGTGAATTCTTCTCAGTGTTCTCAGCATGTGGCTGGACTTCCACTAGTGAGAGGGAGAATTGTCCTTGGCTTAGCCCTGCCACTCAGGGAACAACATTTTATTGACATCGTAATAGTTCTTGCAGGATCTCTTGAGGCTGTTCTGTTTAATTCAACTGGTGGTGAGATAACACATATCCACACTTGCCATCAAATTGGCTTCATGCTTTTTCAAAACTGATATGTCAGGAGAAAGTTTTTTCCACACAAAAACTGGCTACTGATAGTTTATATAGGCTACAGGTCTTTCTAGTATTATAAATATCAGTAGGATTTGATGAAGTCTGCACACATTCATCAGCATCAGAATATTCTTTGAGTTCCATTTTTTTTTAAATGTAGTTGGCATTGGGTTAAGAGAGCAATTATTTGAAAAATAAATTTCTGAACATTTGGAAAACTGTTTTTTTATATATATATCCATAGTTTTTTCTTTTAGATTATTTGGTCATGACTTGCAAGAAAATAAAAAGAATTTCTAAAAAGATACAGGTTGAAAGTGTGAAATTAAAAATACTGTCTCCTGGATGGTTACTCTAGCATTCATAGTTGAAACTCTAAATATAGCATATATCTCTTTATAGCATTAGTTTGGCTTCATGATTTTGAGTACAAAAATTCATACTAAACAATTACTGTAACTTGTCAGAATATTCCAATGATCTCTTAAGAGCTTGATAAAGTATCCCAGCTTTGAACAATGTATTAACATATGTAATATGTGAAATTCAAAATAAAGCAGATTCTAATTTTTTTGAGAAAACAGGAGATAGACTTTTACTTAATTTCTTGATTTGAGCTAATGGCCATAGTCAGATAGATGAGTATTTTTTTAAGGATGAATTTAGGATCTGGGATCAGGTGCAAATATTTAAACCACTATTTCAAATCAATGTTTTGATTCATGGTAGTGTGTCCAAAATACAGCTCTCAGACATTTCTTCACAGTGTATTCCAAGCTGCCATGGCCTTTTCTTATTCATTCCTCATCTGCTAAACCTGAATACATGTATCCATTGCTATTGAAGATGCAACTAGAAGTGAAAGAGTTGGGAGGCAGAATCTGTTCAGCGTTTTAGAATGCCACACACACAAAAAAACACCTTTGGGATAATGGGAATGAATTCATGTTGAAACATAAACATGCAAATCATAAAAATAACCTATATAGAAAACATGACTTCCCTGAAACGGATGAAAACAGTATTAAAAATCTATTTTTTGTTATATGGGGGGGAGTGATGAAATTTTATACCCAGAAATGAATTCTCCACATCTCTAAAGCATTACCTCTATGTGGTAGCACAGAGAAATTCTATGAATTATTAATAATGGGAGTCCAGGAACCAAACATGGTTACTCTCAATTATATATCCAGACCTTAAAACAATTATTGACATAGGGTAAATTTTTACTAGGTATTGGCTATATGAAAAATAATCAGCTAATTTATACAATTGTCTTTATAAAGAGAGAACTTTTTATAGAGTAAAAAAATGCAACATGGAATGACATTTAATGTTGGGGACATATATTGGACATACAAAGGGGAATATGTTATTGATAAAATATAGAGTAAGTGTTAGCATTACCTGGAAAAAAAAAAAAAAAAAAAAAAACTAGAAGAATAGAAATCCAGGAGAAATAAAATCCACAATGTACTTTTATTATAGTTATTTATATATTTGTTTTATGATGTTTTTTTCCTGTTCAACTATCATATTTTAGTGACGGAATACTTATATCTCTTGGAGTACATTATTAACTTTTAATAAAAATTAATTTTTTATATACTTGGTTAAGAATTATTATTTGGTGAATAAAATAGAGCTGTATTTTGTTGATGTCACACATAGATTAGCCCAAATTATAGCCAACTACATAATAAACCCTCATGAAATTAATGAAAGCAATAAATAAAATGAAAATCAAATAGATGGTATATTTTAATTTTATATACATATATAAATATATATATACATATAAGCTTATAAGTGAGGATGTATATTTTTGGGATTTGCAGAAGTGCAAGTTTCTGAAAATTATTTCCTCCTTCCTTGCTTGGCCTCTTCAAATGGTATATGAAATTAGAAGCTCAGGGATAAAAGGAGAACTTTTCCAAATGAACATTGAAATTTAATGATGCATAGTAATTTTTTTTTGTACCAGAGAGACAATTTTGCTAAGAGATATTCTTTGTGAAAGTGTAATGAAATTCACTGAGACTATTTTTATTTATATACATATGTTTGCTTTGCACAGCTGCTCAGAAATGTACCTAATATGTAAAATGAAATCAAACGTCACTAGAATTTTCTATTAGGATGTTGTGCATTGCCATGTTACTGAAAGATTTTCAATTTTGTGGAAAAATAAGTTATTTAAATTTTTAGGAAGATGCGAATCTCTTCATATATAATTTATTTCAAAGTATTTGCGATCCTACATCTGAACACTTGATATATGTACTGCAATATTTATACAGCCAGAGAGATTAAAGGAGATGGCCCAATCTTTCACAAATATTTATCTAGCCCTTTATACAGGCTACTGTGATCCACAGTTCTTTACACATAACATTTTAGAAATGAATTTAAGCTTATTCTTTCACCAGGTAGTTGACTTGAGCCCTGAATTAACTGGAAAAAAAATCAGAAACTAAATGTATAAAGGTAGAAATTGAGGACAACTAAACATTCTTTTTGGACTAACTAGAACTTCAGTGATATAAAATGTGATGCAATAATAATTACTGGAAATGAAATTATTGAGAAAAAGAAGTTTAGACAAAAACAGCAGTAGCTGGAGAAGTGGATGTGAAGTCCCAATTACTTTAAGCTAGTTTATCCTTGAAAATACAATTCTTCTTTTAAGTTTCCATATATAAATCAAATAGCCTTCCAGTGTTGAACTGGTCTCTGAAGGAAAAAGATGGCTTGGATGACCCATTGATCCATTTGCTTATTCAAATTCTCATGATAATATATCCAATTGATTTTCTTCCTTCAAGGAGCTTAATGTAAATTTGTGTAGGAGGAGATAGATTTCAAAGTGCCAGCTCATCCCTAAAGTTATCATTGAGATTTTAAACTTTTCATACTCAGAGAACAAAATCAAGAAAACATAAATTTTGAGGCATTTGCCAGCTATTATTTTCACTCTCTTCAACTACAGGTTTGTTACCCTATCTAAAATGGATAAATAACGTCAAAGCAGGTAATATTAAAACTGTATACAACCCAGCAACTAAGCATTCCATCCCTGAATAATAAAGCAATAGATCTGAAATTAATATGTCCCGGAAAATGTATCTATTTGGGTGCCATATGGTTATTTCCTAAAATAAAATGTAATCTTTTCTTATTAGTTGTGGAAGATACTTAATCAGGTAAAAATAATTTTAGTTTGTGCTTTACATTTTAGCACACCTTGAAATATAATTTGAAAGGAAAACAAAACATGCCGAGAAAAACCCTTGAAGATGATTGGTATTTTTAAAGAATCTTAAATAATGTTGTGACCTGACACTGAGAGACTCTTCATACTTTTACAAGTATTTTTGTCTCACAGTGTGAATTAATCACTAATTGCCTTTATGTGATGAGTTGAAATTGGTCCTTTCTTCCTCATCACTGCCTAAGACATCTCACCTCCCACTTCTTAAAGAGGTCGGGGCTCAGGCCTCTCCTTGAATCTGAAATGAGATTTGTCAGTCAAGCGAAGCAAAATCTAATCTCATCCAAAGAAAAAGAAGAAAACGGACCAGAAAATGATCTGCTTTTCCGATTTCATGGCCAAGGTTACCCTGGGAAGTGATGAAAGTGGCATTTAAAGCCCGTAACTAAGGTGGTATGCCAAACTTAGCAGTAATAACGGATAAACTGTGTGGAAAGATATTGCTTTAACAATTTTACAGTTGCTAAGTGTGAAAATTGTAATGTGGTCAAGCTCCAGGAATCCATGGCAGTTGGTTCAAAGAGCTGGAACAATGCTCAACTAGAAAACATTCTCAGCTCCTGTAACTCTTAAATACTGATGAAGTCAGCGTTTGCTGTGGCTGTTCTGACATCAGGCCACAGGGCCGAACAGCTTCATTAGTGATGTTGGTATGTTTTTCCCCCTCTTTTCTGAATGAAAACATGCTGTCACTGAGCAGGCAGGTAAAAATGTATTGAGGCCTGAATTATTGCTCAGCTTGTTTAAGATGAACATCGTTTATGGTGTTTTGTGTTGTGTAGTTCTACCAGTTTTAGGAGAAAATTACCAAAATATACTTGCAAATACAGGCTTGATAAATACTTTACTAAAATATTTAACTGTAATTTATTAACCAATGGCTTCTGATGGTCTGAATAATTTTACTACTTACATGGGAATATCTACATTGTTGGAGTCTGAAATTAAAATCAGGTTTCATAAACTTTACTTGTTATAAATACTGAATGGTATAACCAATATGAGTAAAAATGAGGAAGACTAGTTATTTCATTTGATAACTGACACTGTTTATGCAATAAAATTATTATAAAATTTTCAAGCATAGTAGAATGCAACTTAGGAAATATACAATGACACATGCTTGACATACTACAATAAAATGTAATTGCTGTATATGACATGCACACATTCAGTTGTTAAGAAAAGTAGTGATGATTCACTATCCATGGACTCCCCCCAACAGCAAGTTAAGAAGCAAATGAATATGTCGTTTATTCTTTTTCCTACCATATTCTCCTTTGGTTAAGGAAAGTCAGTTGCTATTTGTATAGAGTAAACATACCAACTGGTCTTTCCAGAACTATTTTGTTTGACACTATTGCCGCAGGGTAATTATGAGAACTGATCCCCTTCACTCTTAAATCTGAAGTGGTTTGGATAATAAATTATATACTCACATTCTAAGTGTACATGCGTGTGTGTGTGTGTGTGTGTGTGTGTGTATGTGTGTATCTCATGGACACATACATAGCATTTGCCTTTTCTGAGAGTGTTCTGTAACCTAATAGAATTCTTCAAATCTTGACTTTTTTGTGGCTTATACTTTTGTCATTGATTCATCAAGATTATACTCTGGAGAGTTTTTAGTAGTTGTTTCTTTTAATAGAAACTTAAAATATACTGGGTATGAGTGTCAGAAAAATAATGCTTACTTTGATCATTATAGTTCACAGAATATCTACGAAGAGTGTCCAAATATTTTGAAATGTTATTAAAACACTAATCAAATGAAGTATCAATTTTTGCAGGTTGAGGTTGATGAATATCAGCAGTTTATTAATATAATGGTTAAACATATTTTCACTAGAATCGAGAAATATGAGCACCTCACCCTCCCCTTTAACCCATGAAACAAAAGTTTTGAGGGATTAGTAGCCTACACTTAAAAATAATCTTTACTTAGTTTTATCATTTTTCTTTCCTTATTTTCCTCTTTGTTATGCTTTGAAAAAATTTGTAAGGATTTTTGTGGGTTTGTTTCAAATGCCACATGTTTTAAAATTATGACATTTATGAAATTATAATATCAATTTATAGCAATATAGAGAATTCTAAAATGGTGCAATATATTTAGTTTTGTAAATGAATGCACTTTAGGGACTTCTGAACACCACTGTTCAAAGATATTTTAGGGGATTATTATCAATACTAATATGACAGAAGCTTATTTTAATTTTACTTTGTCTAAAGGAAATTTCCCTGTATATCAAAGTTTTGGCATATACAAGGTTTGTAAAGTTTTAATAGCTATCTTTCTATGTAAAGATGAAAAAATATTATAAATACTGTAACTCTGATCTAGTTTAAGACTCTGTTGTTCTCCCCTATATCAAGATACACTTGAAATAGGAAATTTAATTCAATTTTTTGTCTTTTCAATTTTTTGTATGTAGATATCAGTTTAAGGGCTGTTCTACAGTATTACAGCATTCATCCCTTTCATAGTAAAGTTATTTCTTACTTTAAACCTCTTTCTGGAAAAAGATCACCGTTGAACACTTTAATGCCACTTACTCTTCACCAATCTGAATGCCATTGTTTTATTTTAATTGGCTCTATATTTCAAACAGCACACATTATCATTGTTGTATAAATATTCATTATAAATTTTGCATATTTTTTGCTATTTTTCATCATTCCTGCATCTAGGTTCTTCAATTTATAATCATTTATTTGTTGCCAGAAGAATACCTTTTAGAATTCCTTCACTCTGTTGTCTGCTAGTAATAAATATTCTCAGATGTGTTTGATTGAAAATGACTGAATTTTGAGGATGTTTTTTCTGAATACAGACTTTTAGGTTGCCAATTATTTTCTTTCAAGACTTGATGACGACATCATTCCTCTATCTTCTGGCTTCAGTGATTTCTATTGAAAATTTAGTTGTTAGACTATTTTTCCTCAGTTCAATGTAATCTGAATTTACTCTCACTGATTTTCAAATTTATTTTGTCTTTGGCTTTCTGCATGATTACCAAGAATATGTGTCAAGAATTGTGCAAGAAAGATCTGCTATTTTCACACTATACTTGCAAGCTAATATAGTTAGCTTGCCTCAATTCATGGATGCTGGCAGAAGATAGGGTACTTCTAAGTCAGGACTTTATCTTTCAAATGACAAAGAACTTTCTTTTTCACAGCATTAGTATTAGGCAGACAGTTAACATCTGTGCAAGTTCCCTGAGTTCTAATTCCCACAGAGTGAAGAAATGAGAGCCATGTGACAGCTATACACTTAGTAGGTTGCATTTCAAGTGAGAGATTTTGAGTTTAGGGAATACGAGAGTTTATTGCTTTGCATTTGTTATGCTGAGGCATACAGAAACCTGCTCTTTGCTCCAGAATGAGGTACTCTCTCTGCCACCCAAGGCTGTGTGCTATATGAACATCCATATAAAGATTGTCCGGAACAAAGTGAGTCAGTGCCTCTGCTTGTAAGACATGCAGAAACATGAAACATCTCCCAAAGTGTGTTGCTCTATATTAAGTATTTTCGTGCTTGGAATCAGTGTAGTTTCTTGAATTTGTGGTTTCACATCTTTCAAGTTTGGAAATTTCTCAGCAATTACTTTATTATAATTCTGGATCATTTTGTCTCTCTTATCTTTCTCTGACTTCAATTGCAGGCATGTGAGTACTTCTCACTGTATGTTACCTTTGTGTTATAACCTTATTTTCTACATTTTCTGTTCTCTTTGTCTATATTACAATCTGATTTTTTTTCCTTTCTCTTATGCTCTAGTTCTCTAACTCTTCTGCTTTGTCTAACCACTGTTATCCCATCCATTAAATTCTTAATTTTGTTTCCTTTTGCATTCTTTTTAAATAAATTTTTTAAATTTCTAAAAAAAATCTTATTTTAGTATTTTTAGCACTGAACATATATTTTATATAGTTATTTTGAAGTTCACTTATAGTTATTTAATGTCCATGTTGATAATTCTAATACCATGGTCCCACGGGTTAGTTGATATTGCTTATTGCTTTGGGCTGGCTTTTATTCTTATTGTCCTGATTTGTGATCTTGGTAATTTTTGTGTGTTGTGTATTTTATTTGAAAAAAAATATGTAATTATTTGACTTAGAGGAATATTTTCCTCTATGGAGAATGTTTGCTTTTGAACCGGCATCTACAGTACTAGTAATCTGAGATCATCTCAATCCAGTTTCAGGAATTATGAGATAACCTGAAGCTGAGCAGAGTTCTATATATGATTGTCTTCTGGTTTTATCTAGACTGCAGCCTTTCAGGGTCACTGTCTAATGCCAATAATGTTTAACTGGGATCCTCCAGCCCCTGTCATTGTGTGGCCCTGCATTCTAATCTCCCTTTCCCTAACCCCCTGAGGGTTTCAAAAGGGCCACTTAACCCTTTCAGTTTGGGAATCAACAAATACTGCTGGGAAAAGTGTTTCCAAAACATCAACCAGATACTTTTAATTGTTTCAGTCTATTTTTATCATTTTCCTCATATAGAGAAGCCTAAATTACCTATTTCATCATAATCAAAAGAAGAAGTATGAGAGTGTTTTTAAAATCTGTTTTTCTTTTATAAAAGATACCAGAAATGGCTTAACCAGAACAACACATTTAATATAACACCAGAAAAAAAATAAGGGGTTATGAACTGTTTTAGACCATGGAATATGTCAGATAGCCCAGTCAATATATATCGACTGACCTTTTTAAAAACAGCTTTCCTGTCTCATTTGCTCATTCTTATTACCTACTTTCTTTTATTTTCATCACCAAAGTGAGAGCAGTAAAGTCATTCTTGTTTTTTTTTCTTTTTCTTTTTTTTTTTTCCCACTTGCCTTTGAATCTTCATTATCTTGTCCATTTGATGTATAGACAACTGCAGGTAGCAGAGAAGTCCACAGGGTTTAAAAAGTCACACTTATCCCAGAATGCCCTGTCATTGCCATCTGTTTACTCTGTGTTTGTGAGGCACTCTGCACAAACGTTTACACAGGCCTCTTTCTTTCCTTTCTCTGCACTGATTCATCACACCAGGCATTTGCGAGCATCTGTTATTACAGTTTTCGTGGTGGTGAACACTATATTTAAGGTTGCAGTGACACCACTTCCATTACAGAAATGTTGCTTCCAGTCACATGGGGACTTATGAATGATTATACTGTTAGAAAAGAGGTTGAAATTGTCAATGAATGTATTATACATACAGGTGACTTTGCAAATTAGGTCAGAAATGGTTTTAGTGTCTTGGATTAGTAAAAAAAATAAATAAATAAAAAGGAGTGTTACTGCTTATAAAATAACATTTATTTTTGGGGGATTGGCAGAAGTTTAGTGGTTGTTTAAAATAATAATGTCAACATTTGGCGTAGAATTAGACTTTAGGAATCTTGAAGTTCACAGACTTGTGATTTGTTCTCCATATCTTGACAAAATTTAGAAAGTCTTCTGCTAGTCAGATGATTTGTGTCACAGAGACGGAGTTTCAGTTGCTAATTTTGAACAAAATTAGAACTCTGGCATTATAAATCATTTTTAAGAAACAATGGACAAATCAATTGCAGATATTTATTTTTAAAATGTCTGCAAGTATATCTCACTCAAAAGGTATTGAACTACAGAGAAAACTGTGTTCAGAATATTTTGTTCTTCCCGTATTACCTTGTTCTCCACTGACATTCACTTAGTCTGAGCTCTAAAATTCCTTGTTTTATGTTTCCATTTCATCTGTGTTCTACTGTGTCAATCTTTTGTACTAGTAACTAGGTGATATAAACCTGTTTTCCCTTCTGGACTTCTAAGTCTAAGAAAATGACTGATAGCAATTTAGTTTATCTTTTATAATCACTATTCAAGACTTATGTCATGAATTACTCCCACCTATCTGTTTTGAGATGTGTTAGTCAAGACATGAATGTATGATCTTCATAGGTACCTGACAAGGAGTGATGGGTTACTTTGGAAAATGAAGAATCCATCTGTTTGAGGGTTACCAGATCCATGGGGACTACCTTCAGTAAGTAATTCCATTCAGACTGTATAAACAGGGAGAAGTGAAATGAGACAATTAAATGAAGAGAAGATAGCAGAAATATACTTATTAGAGGATTGCAGATGCCTGATTCTTTGATATCATATTACTTTCCATCAGCAGTACCAAAGGGCAGAAAAATATGAGCCTGAATAAAATTGTGCTTCTGTGATGGCAAATACATTGACAAGAACAATAGCATCTACAGTAGCTTTATGACCATAAAGTAGTTTTTCGATCATGATTGAACTTTCTATACTTGTTTGTTTACACATAGTTTAGAGAAGAAACATAGATTTGAGCCTTAGAAGAAAAAAAAAAAACTGAATGCAATTTTCTTTAAAGTAGAAATAGAGACAAGAGAAGAGGGAACAAGGAAGGGAAGAGTGAGGGGAAAAGAGAGAAAAAAAGAGAGAAAGGTTATGGTTGTATTTTCAAGGTTGTCACAGACTCAAGTAATTTTTAGGGTCTTTCCTTTGTCAAAAACTGTTCAATTCTTCTCATTCAACAAAAGTCAGCAGCCTGACATGACTAACACTTGAAAGAAAATTCTTCATAAAAAAGTGATTTCTATGTGATTTGGGGGTGGGGATGGGAGTGCTTGGAAACTCACACCTTTAAAGGGAGGGGTGGAGGAAGAAGAAGAAAAAAAAGGAAAAAGCTATCGAAAAGGGAAAACTGGGTGAGGTACATTTGACTTTCTGTCCTGCAATTTGGCTAACAGACTAGGTAAAACCAGCCAGGTGTTAAATAAATTCCCACAGTATTTTAATCATTATATGATTAGTGGTGTAATGGGAACCTGCCATCTTAAATTCATGTTTGCAGGAGTCTTTTGAAATGTTTCTTTCCTTTATAATAAAATTTTTTTTTCACTTTTTTTGTTTTACTATAATGTTTCAGATTGTCAATATACAAATTATTTTTCAAACAATTACTGAAAACACATCCTCTGGGTGTCAAACTTAAGGGAGCATAGACAGTTCTGAGAGGGAAAATAATGATTGCTTATTGAACTATAGTATTGCAAGTGACAAAGTTAGGCTGGTTCAGATCCCATGTTCGTATAAAGTATACAGTGCAAAAGACAACTTGATTTTTTTTAAAGAAATAAGTTTTCATGCTCATATTTCTTCCACTTTAAAAATATTACTCTTCAGGCTTTAAGAATAATATATCCTTCAGTCTATACAATGAAATTTAGTATTGACTCATCTTTTGCTGCTACTGTTTCATTTAAGACATTCATGATAAGCTTTTGTACATTCTCAACATTTGTTTCAGTGTGATTAACTTCATGCATGGTGCTGACTTTGTCAGTATCTTCTTCCTGTCAATAGAACATCCTTGTAGAAGAATCATGATACATAACTGCCTATTTTTTGTAAATGTTAAAACAAAGGAATGCCTCAGAGTAGTATAGCCTTTCAGAATCTTTTCTTGGGGAAATAACATAGTAGACACATTCAAATTTTGCTGTAAAATAAAATGCAATGATATTTAGCTTATGTAGTTTATTGTATGATTATAAAACATCACTAATTATATCATCACTAATATGGTTCACAATAACAGTAATATCAATGACAAAGAATGCAGCATTCACTGAATTACTTAGGTTTTGAAAACAGTATTCTTTTAAGAAACTTTCTTCTTCCCTAGTTTAAATCCTCCTATTTCTTCAAAATCCCTTCTTCTCTGATATCATTTAATTTGAAAGTTTCTTTGAGTGAGATTGTAACATTTCTATTGATCAGATTGCAAATGTTTTCAAACTCTTTGTACAGCCAAGGGAACATACTATTCCCTTCATCTATTTGTAGTATAATTTTAACAAACTTTAAAATTGAACATGATTATAGAAGCAAATGGAATTATGGCTATACTTCTATTTCATAGAGGCTTAAAAGCAATTAAAGAAGAATCATTTTTGTTATTTCCAGACATTATTTGTGTCTTCTTTATGCCAACTGACACATGAAAGGCCTATCTTCATTTCCATAATATTGTGTTTGAACGAACAGTTTTCTCTTCCTCCTCCATGATTTTATCTGTTCATATTTTAAGAATTTTAATCATTTTTATAAAGAAACTTATTCTAGCATGGTTTCTTTGATCCATCCCTGGATAGAATAATGATGGGATAGGAGGAAATACATGAACTCATGCATAATTCATATCTGTACCAGCTATAGTTGTACTTACTCTCCTATGAGAGGAGAATGAATTTGTCATGTTTCTTTGGATCCATGGACACTTCATCCAAGCTGTAAGCATATGGTAGAGTAACAAGAAATGTTCTATATTGAAGCCATGTGTGTACTTTATGCCTTTTGTTCAGTACTATAAGCTAGATTATTCTTGTTTGCAGTGTTATAGTTTCCCTTAATAGAACTATCTAACAGTCTATGTATCATTAATATTTAAATAAACTTTTTTGAAATTGTTATTTATATGTTCAGCTTATATCATCTGCTGAGATAGAGATGGCTATGAGGTCTGAATTTGTTTAAGAGTTATCTAGAAGCATGGTTTTGTCTCTTAGTTTTTCTGTTTTGGGCTTATAAGGAACAGAATGCTTTCACCTTGGCTGAAGTAAAATGTGGTAGTATGTGAATTTGAACCATTAGATTTCAAGCAGAAATGGAGGAACCTGGCCTTACGGAGAGTCAGAGGCAGGGAACCTCAGCAGCAGGTTTTGGAGAACTTTACTTTTCTCTGTCTGTCATGGTAATCACTCACATGTTTTGGGCACCTGCCACTTGTCATGTCGTTTTACATACATTAGTATTTAAATCTCAAATCCTATGGGAAAGATGCAGTTATTTTTCTTTTAGAACTGCAGACTTTGAGGCAAGGAGAGATTCATTTGTCAAAGTTTCCCAGCTGATAAATGGGACAGCTGGGTTCCAATTCAGTCAGTTTGTATTCAGAACTTCTTTTTTCCCCACTATATTATAATGCCTCTTCACCTCCAGTTTGTTTGTTTGTTTATTTATTTATTTATTTATTTATTTTTTAACTCAGAATATTAGGGGGTCCAAATGTTTTGGTTACATAAATTGCCTTTGTTTGCACCGCGTGAGTCAGAGCTACAAGTGTGCCCATCTCCCAGACAGCAGGTACCGCATCCATTAGGTATGAATTTATCCATCCACTTTCCCCCCTGTCCACCTGCCTGACACCCTTTGAATGTTACTTCCCATATGTGCACATTAATGTTGATCAGTTAGTACCAATTTAATGGTGAGTACAAGTCGTGTTTGTTTTTCCATTCTTGTGATACTTCACTTAGAAGAATGGGCTCCAGCTCCATCCAGGATAGTACAAGGGGTATTAGTTCATCATTTTTTTAATGACTGAGTAGTACTCCATGGTATACATATACCACATTTTATTAATACACTGATGTATTGAAGGGCACTTGGGTTGTTTTCACATTCCATGTCTTTACAATTATGAATATTATGAATTGTGCTGTTGTAAACATTCGAGTGCAGATGTCTTTTTTATAGAATGTCTATTTTTCTTTGTGTAAATACCCTGTAGTGGAATTGCTGAATCAAATGGTAGTTCTACTTTGAGTTCTTTTAAGTATCTCCATATTAATTTCTGTAGAGGTTGTACTAGTTTGCAGTCCTACCAGCAGTGTGTGAGTGTTCCTGTCTCTTTGCATCCATGCCAACATTTGTTGTTTGGGGACTTTTCGATAAGAGCAATTCTCACTGGAGTTAGGTGATATCTTATTGTGGTTTTGATTTGCATTTCCCTGATGATTAGAGATGTTGAGAATTTTTTCTCAGTTGGTTTATTTTTAATGCTAACATTAAGCTAATTCCATTAACCTCTGTATCAGATAGGGTGCAAACTACCCTCTGTAACAAAGAGACATACAACACGGCTGCTCAAACAGAAGAGAAATTTACTTTTCTCTCACTTAGCAGTCCAGAGTGAGTTAGGCAACTCTACACTTCATAAGATCATAAAGGGATCCTCACTGGCAGAATGGCTCCATGGTTGGATCTAAAGTAACTGCTACATTTCTCACCATTCTTTAATTCAGAGACAAGTAGACAAAAGAAATCCAAAGCAGTGGCTTGAACTTCATGGAAATATCTGTGAAGTTATATACAGCATTTATTCTTATATCCAGTTTGCTAGCGTATGGTCACATGGTCACATCTACTTGAAAGTCATATTTTCAGGTAGAAATGAAATGAAAAATGTTGTCTCTACCTGGGTAGCTATGTGCCCAGGAAGTCTTATTGCAGAGAATGAAGAATATATGTAGAGGCCAGTTGTCTATGCCTCTTGACTCCACCTGCCAATGTTTTGTTTTTCTGTTTACAAATGCCAGACACTATATCCTATTGACTACAGACTAGCCAAAGAAATAGCTTCTTCATATTGAGTAACTTCTAGATGCCGTTTTAACAGGCTAAGAGATGGGACACAAAAATGTTAGCATCAGTCAAAAATACTATTTCCAGATCCAGGGATTTAGATTGGATTAAGAAAATGGAGGGTGAATGGATTTCTTATTAAATGTGCATGTATAATCAAAAATTGTGTTTGGCAAGTATGACTTTTTGTGTGACTTTCTTGCTTTTAAGGATTTTAAGGAGAACATCATCTATTGTGATGATTATTTTCAGTGTCTAAATGTGTAATACCATAGGCCTAAAAGGGAGAAAAATACCTTTAAACCACTTAGTCTTCCATTCCCAACATAGACATTTAGTATCAAAAACTGTGCTAGAATAATTATTATGTTTTTCCCACATATTTTATGAGTTTTATTCCTAATTTTCTGAAGTCCTGAATTCTATGCGTAAACTCTTACAAATTTTCCTATTTAATAAAAAAATTTAAAATGTTCTATTAAGAAAAATATAAATCAACTAGCCTCAGAGTTCCCAATGAAGAACTTCCCATTACTTTTATATAAGAGAAATTCTGAGTTGTCTCTTACAAGTTGGACCTAAAATCACTTTTGGGCTCTTAGGTATACCAAATATGTAGAAATGCCCATGTTTAATAGGATGCTCTTAGAAAATGGTTCTAAACTAAAAGAAGGAATTGAGTCCTTATCATAAATGGACCTGAACCTGTTTTGTAGATATTTATTTTAAGACATTTTGGTTTTATTTTTGGAATATCCTATAGGGTAGGTAAGCATTCTTTTGCAGGTATTAAAACAGTTGCAGGAGGGTTAGTGGCACAATATCAAGGTGCAATTTAATTTTCTTATCTGAAAAACTTGAATTTTTCTGTCATGTAATTTTGTAAAGTATCTGTCACTTATCAATAGTTATGTAGCAACTTCAAGACTGAACGATGCACATTAGTTTTGTTCCTTGACTTTAAGATGATAATGTTCCAATTTAGATGTGAAGACATGCTTACTTGAGTCACAAAGAATCTATTGGAAAATAAGTGGCCCATATCTCATTTTCTTATAACTGCAGATGAATTTTGGTTCAGTACCTTCTTTTATTTCCACCACAGGGAAAATACAGATATTCACTACTTCTCTCCTGTGAGAAATATGTTCTAATTTTTGGATCCCAAGGGTTTTATGGAAAATTTGTCCCTCTAAGTCATAGTCTGACCCAATTAGAATATGAAAATGATTAATTCATCTACCATTTACAGGATTTAAAACTGGGTTGTCATCATGGTAACACCATTCTGAGATATGCACAAATTCTACAAATCAAGTATAGAATGCTTGAAATCAAACTTCATTAATTTTAGTTTTTATTTCCCTTTGGGTGTCATGTATCACTTCTAAACTGAGATATAAATGTAAAGATTTTTATAATTTTATCCTTCTAAAACCTCTCTTTTATGAATGATGAATTCAATTTTTTTGTATTATAGATTTTCTTTTACTCAAATTGAAAGTGTACAATTGTCTTACTTTATGTGGATGAAATTGTTGAATTATTGCAAGCTTATCCACTTTGTGATTATCTATAGTTTGATTCAAAACCTAATTTAATTTATTTAAACAATATCTTTAAAAATATATTTAGAATGCATTGGTTATGAAAAGTTATAAGAAAAATTTCTGTGTCAAACTACATTAAAATTGCTCAAATAGCTGTTGGATTAATATTTGAGAGGCTGTAAGAAAATTGTACTGTTTCACACAATTAATAAAATATATATGGTTTCATTTATAAAATAGACCAGTAGTGATGCAATCTCTATATTATGAAAATGGGAATTTGTTTTCCTATAAGACATTGTTAGATGCAATGATTTCCCTGTCATTCATTAGGGAGACAATTACAAAAGATTTTGATGCCTGTCATACTTCAAGGAAGTTAAATGAACTGACAGAAGTCAGATCACAGCAATAAATTGCTTATCTGTTTGGTTCACAAGAGGTTAGGACGGGACAATTATCTGTTTGAAGCACTGTGGGGCAGATATAGATCCACCCTTCTAAGTAATAGGAAGTATATTATCTTACCAAATACAGTCATAAAATGCAAATAATAATTTATACACTAATACATTGATCAATATAAAGTATGTTAAAACCACAAAAAACACAATACTTTATTTCTATTACAGATATTATCACATATTAGTATTTTTAAAAGGTTTTATAAAGCATGTATCTCCATGTAGTATCAGTGTGCTTAAAAAAATTTACAAAGACAAAATGGATTTTCCTTTAAAATGTTTTAATATAAAACCATAATACCTAAATGGGTAACTTTACTCCCCAGATAAATAATAATATTAATTAGAATTATTACTAATTAGATCATATCCCCATGAGATCACCTGCAAAAGTTACGTCTCTCCTTACAATTCAGTTTTTCTTAAACCGGTATTACTGTTTTCACTTGATGCATTTTTTTCTCTGTTGTACACAACATACATTTTATTTATTCATTTGTTTGTTTGTTTATTTATTTATTTTTGAGACAGGGTCTTGCTCTGTTGCTCAGGATGGAGTGCAGTGGCCTCATCATAGCTCACGGCATCCTCAAACTCCTTGGCTCAAGCAAGCATCCCACCCCAGCCTCTCTAGTAACTAAGACTACAGTTGAATGCCACCATGGCCAGCTAATTTTTCTATTTTTCGTAGAGATGGGGTCTAGCTCTTGCTCAGGCTGGTTTCTAACTCCTGGCCTCAAGTGATCCTCCTCCCTTGGCCTCCCAAAGTGCTAGGATTACAGGCATGAGCCACTGTACCTGGCCTCAGTGTACATTTTAATACTATGACATTATTAACTCCCTCAATTCAGTATTAAACAATGAAATCCTTAGCACACTTTTTTGACATTTTACATATATTGATTCTTCTGTAACTTGGAAAAATAGAATTTTAATAGTTTGAACAAATTTTATAATAACTAAGAATAATAAATTGCCTGGTCTAAGAAAATGTATGATGCTAGTTTAATGGGCTGAGAAATTGGACAAATATATAGGTTCTACATAAAGTCAGTAAATGAATGTATCTGCCCCTCATCATTTAAAATTGAATTTGCCTGAATACCCTGACTCTGGGACATATATGTCTCCAAAATTGTTCAGTTGTGAGAAAACAGCCACCCTGCTATTCTATACATGCCTTTTACCTTGCTGCTCCATTCATCTGTGTCCTGTGATTCAGCAATTTCTCTCATGTCTTCATCCTGTCACAGAAATCAGGATCTTCAATCCTGATAAAGGGAGCAGAGCAAGGTATGCAAGATTACAGTGATCTTATTAGCAATTAAATAATCTCAGTAGATTAGAAGAAAATCCCATAGTATGTTATAAAAAAATTCATTATTTGATTGTAGCTCACATGTAGAATCTCGTGCTTCATAATTGATTTACCATGAGATTATTTGTGGCATGTGGACTCTGTCCAACAGCAAAGATAAGTTATTTCTTGGCACTGAACAAAGAATCATAAGGGAATAAATTCAGGATTTTAGAAATTTTCAAAATACCTCACAAGATACAAGGTCACAGATTTTGCCTGGGTGCCCATTTCCACTGAAAGATAAACCAGAACTAAGGATGAACTTTCTTTTATAATAATTAGAATCTGTATTAGCAGGTTTTTTCCCATTGTGGCCACTATTCTAGGGAACATAATATATTCCCTTAAGCATGTTTTAGTGTATTTTTTGTGGTGCCTCTCTCATCTACAATAATCTCAGATAAAAGATAGGAACATTGCATCCGTATAGACATATGCTGACTCATACCACTCTGGGTCGGAGTCAACTCAAGTGATTTATCTGAGATTGTGTTTCAGACCTTGGTGGAAAACTATCCATAAGGTAAATCCTATGCATGTAAATGGAATATCATTGGTATGTCTACTTTGGATGACATTTTATCTGCTGGATTACTGTAGGATTAGTGAATAATCTGAAAGTATTAGAAGGAAGAAATTTTATAAATTTGAGTTTTCATTTGTTCTCTTTTTTAAGATGAAAAGTATTTCAAAGAGGTAAAAGAATATCCTTTTATTTTGTTTTATCAGTATATTATTGCAGTTTCAATAAAAACAGAAAATCCTCTAAATTCACATCATGTAAACAACTTCTCCCAAATATTCTTAATGTATTTGTATAATGAGATTATTTCACAAATTTCAGGCATGTGGTCAATAACAATGTAATTATTTACTATTGAGCATTTACTTTGATTTTTAAAAATCTAAATAATTAAAATTCATAAATGTTAATAAAATATCCTTTCAGTTTCACCCAAAACACATGACTTTGACAGAATATCATATAAAAACTTATTTTCTTAAACTTTCATTCACAGAATAATTTAATGAAATTATAATTACCTAGTTGAACATTGGAGACATTTATGAATTTTTGAGTAAATTAAATTATGTTTGGGCCCAGACATTTTGAATTAATTATCTTAATTTCATTACTGAGCTTTCTGAAAACATCTCTAAAACAGTAATGCCAAATGTCTGATGAAGAGCATTCATTTTTTGTCAGCTAACCACCTTTCTCTTGTTCATTATTAACTTTTGTAAAGGACTTGTGTGGTGGAAAAACTCTCCTGATAGTTTAATGTTAGAGTTGATATTCATAGTTTTAGATATAATATTCTGCCCTACGAGAGACCATAAAAGAAAATAGTAGATAATATATTGCTATCTTATCAGACAATTGTATAGAAATGACACAATAATATAGAAATGATAGAAACCTGAGTTCTCAATTGAGACATGTGTCATGTTAAGCCATGCATTTAATCTTATTTCCAAATATCAAAATAAGAATAATAATATTCATTCTGCCTAGTTTATTAGTTATGGCTCAGTAAAACATTTTTTATAAATTCTACATTCTGTGTAGAAGTAAAACTAATGCAAAAAGTATTCCAAATGGAAAAATATATGACATAATTAAGCCTCAAGCAGTAAATTTACTAAAGAGTATAGAAACTGTCTGATGTCAGGTTTTGTTTTTTTTTTTAATTTCAGAACATTACAGAGGTACAAAGGTTTTGGTCACGTAAATTTCTTTTGTACCAAGTGAGTTGAAGTTGTAAGTGTGCTCATCACACAGATAGTGTGAATTTTACATGTTAGGTGTGAATTTACCCATCACTTTCTGCCCCCTTCCACCTGCTTGATTTCTGATGAATGTTATTTCCACATGTGCACATAAGTGTTGATCAATTAGTTCCAATTTAATGGTGAGTACATGTGGTGTTTGTTTTTCCATTCTTGTGATAATTCACTTACTAGAATGGGCTCCAGCTCCATCCAGGATAATACAACAGGTGCTGGGTCACCATTGTTTTTTGTGGCTGAATAGAACTCCATGGTATACATATACCACACATTTTATTAATCTATTCAGGTATTGATGGGCACTTGGGTGGTTTTCACATCTTTGCAATTGGAATTGTGCCACTAAAAACATTCTAATGCAGATGTCTTTTTTATAACATGTATTTTTTCCTTTGGGTAGATGTCCAGTAATGGGATTGCTGGATCAAATGGTAGTTCTACTTGTAGCTCTTTGTGGTATCTCTATATTGCTTTCCACAGAGGTTGTACTAGTTTGCAGTCCCACCAGCAGTGTATGAGTGTTCCTATCTCTCTGCATCCATGCCAGCATTTATTGTTTTGGGACTTTTTGATAAAGGCCATTCTCACTGGAGTTAAGTGATATCTCACTATGGTTTTGATTTTCATTTCCCTGGTGATTAGAGATGTTGGGCATTTTTTCATATGTTTGTTGGCAATTGTTCTGTCTTCTTTTGAAAATTTTCTGTTCATGTATTTTGCCCACTTTTTGGTAGGGTTGTTTGATTTTTTCTTGCTGATTTTCCTGAGTTCTAAATAGATTCTAGTTATCAGTCCTTTATCAGATGTGTAGCATATGAATATTTTCTCCCCTTCTGTAGTTTGTCTGTTTGCTCTCATGATAGTTTCATTGGTTGTGCAGAAGCTTTTATTAAAAGCTTGGTCAGGTCTCATTTATTTATTTTTGTTGTTGCTGTGACTGCCTTTGAGGTCTTCCTCATAAGTTCTTTGCCTAGGCCAATGTCTAGAAGAGTTTTTCCAACATTTTCTTCTAGATTTCTTATAGTTTCACGCCTTAAGTTTAAGTCTGTTATCCACCATGAGTTGGTTTTTGTGAGAGGTGAAAGGTACGCATCCTGTTTCAGTCCTCTACGTGTGGCTATCCAGTTTTCCCAGCACCATTTATTGAATAAGGATTCTTTTCCCCGATGTATGTTTTTGTCTGCTTTGTCAAAGATTAGATGGCTATATGAGGATGGTTTTATATCTGGGTTCTCAGTTCTGTTCCATTGGTCTATGTCTCTGTTCTTATGCCAGTACCATGCTGTTTTACTTACTATAGCCTTGTTGTATAGCTTGAAATCTGGCAAATTGATGCCTCCTGATTTAAATATTTCTTTCTAATGGTAGTCTTAAATCTATTAAAAGCACCTTCCAGGACTTCATAAGAATGGATCACTGAGTTACTTGGAAAATATTATTTTAATTACCATCACTATGTCAATTTAATTTAATGCATTTCAACTAGGTATATAACATGTATATATACTAGGTATATAGCATAAGGTTTGTGTATGTCCATATCATAGTTCCAATTTCATATTTCCAAGCAAACTTTTGTGATTCAAAAGTTAGAAAATTATTGCCTCAACGTATTTGTTAAACCATGACATCCATTAGTAAATAATTACATAATTCATTATGTGTGTATCTGCCATATGTACTATGAAAATTATATGAGTGTGTATGGTCCAGCCACCAGGTGTTCTTACAATCACTCTCTCTTTTGTTCTTTCTCCTTCTTTTTGAAGAATATACATAACTTGATATGTTGTATTTGTGTGTGCATATGCATGCATTATTTGCATATATATATATACACACTACATACGCACATATATGTCTCTATATATGTATGCTTATGAACTTCAAGAAAAACAATAAATTTATTGACATTGATATTAGTAAATCAATATAGTTATTATTTCATATAAACCTAATTGTGAAAGAAATATGCTTTGAGAAGCCATTCTGAACATTGGAGAACAGCTTGGGGTTTAGGAAGATAGTGGATTTCTCCCAATGTGCTTATATTCTTTCCATTCTTCCATAAACATTTCTCGAGTACCTATTATGTTTCAGATATTCTTTTAGGTACTTTTATTATGTCATATACTATATAGGTGTTTTTAAAGGAAAAATATTATATTCACTATGAAACAAATTTTTGAAGTTGTGAGGTGCTTTAATTGAAAATAGTCTTTGAACACTCTAAGACCTCAGAAATCACTTTTATGTTACCTCTGTGCTTTCCTAGCCCCATTACTTGCATGGCTGTTTATCACTCACGTTGTGGGCATCAGGTTAATTGTAATTGCATGGTCACCTGGACTATCCTATAATTTGAAGTAGAGTCCCTCTGCTGTGTCGGGCTCGACAGTATATTATTTCCAAGCATTAATGCCAGGATGCTCTTTAAATTGGCTATGGAACTGGGGAAGAAGTGATTTACACGCTTGATTTAGTGCACTCCTCTTGCTGTCCGCTTCAGGCCACTTTCCTAGGAATAGCAGAATGTGAAGAGAATTAAAATTCAGATATGACCAAAGAGAGAAAAAACATGAAAGAAAAGGACATGAAGATAATCCCTGCCCTGAATATTTGTTGACAAATATGTAGCATGCAAATCATCAGATATTCCAAACTACTTATTTCTCTTTGGGGACTTCCTGAATTAAACATTAAAAGGTGGATTTTAATGAATGAGTTACTGTAAAGATTGAATTTTCTACAGATTTTTAAGCAATGGGAAACAAAAGACTTTTTTTTTCACTCTTACAGATAAGAGGGAGATAAAAGAAGAAGTGATTTAACCACATTTCTTAAGAGTGCCCAAAATGTACTGCAACAGAAACGTTAGATTCTTTAAGGATTGTTTTTAATTTTTGAGAAAATTCGTACCAAAATTAAAGCACATTATATTTCTTTTTATCTAATTTTGGATTAATTAGGCTAAATTTGGAAACTGTTCATTCCTTCTGTGGTGTTTTGGCTCACAGCACCTAATATTTTATCAATGTGTGATGGTTAGCTGCATCCCCTTTTTATAATTATATTTGCAAACTCCCACAGCAAGCTTGTTATCCCTCATTGTCTAAGAAATGGCTTAGGAAACATTTTGTGTCTTGCCATTTTTTGTTCAAATGATTTCCTTTCAGGATGACTATACCTTAAAGTTTCATCACTATAATAAAATGAGTAAGCCGATAACACTAAACCCTGAAATATTTATTTAACTAAAATATTTGAAAATAAGAATGCCAAGTATTTTACTTCCAGCACATTGCAGCTCCTAGAATTACTATGCTCAGATTTTTATACCAAACCATAGGGATTATTCATTGAAAATAAGGTCTAATTTAGAAGAGAAATGTTTAAGATTCTTTTCATTATTGTTTATTGAAAGAATAAAGTTATGACTCCACTTCTTATCCTGGGTCCTAAACCTCTTCAAAGGTAAACACTATCCTGAAGTTATTATACCTGTTTGTACTTCATATTTTTGCTCTGTGTATGCATCCCCAATCCAGTTCATAGTATTGTTTTGTTGGTTTCAAAAAAAAAAAATCTATGTAATTGGCAAATATTTCATGTAGAATTTGACAAGTGTGTGTTTTTCCTATCGATGTATTTTTTTCATGATTTATCCCTTTGTTAAATATAGATCTAATTTAATTTCATTGCAGTGTAGTATTCTATTACAGATTGTTTAAAATGTTTTCTCTATTGTAATTAATCCATAATAAGCATCTTAATTCATGATTGTTGACATATATGTGAGAATTAGTTCAGGAAATACACACAAAAGTGGAATTTAGGCAGATACTGCCCAGTTTCTCTCAAAAGTGTGTTGTCCTTAGCACTATGTACAAATTCTCCTATTGTCACTTCTTCATCAATTCTTGGTAATATCAATATTTTAAATGGTTTGTAGTCTGTTATCTGTGACATGGTAGCTAAAATTTATATTTACCCAATGAGAGGTAAGAGCGAGCATCATTTTTTATGTTTAGTAACAGTATAGGTTTTTTTCTTTTCTGAAATGTCTGTTAATATAATTTGCTAATTTATCATTTAGATCAATGGCATTTTATTGAAGATAAAGGAACAGATAAAAAAGAAATGAGGGAGATGCTGCAGTTTTCTAACAAGGTGATGTGAGGTAGCAGAAACCTTGCAGTCATTCCATTCAGTTGGTATGATCTACATATATGCAAAGTGTGGCTTTCATGGCATTTTGGTGACCTTAAATTGATATCAGAGATCAGGCTAATTTAATTGATTAAATTAATTGATTAAAGATGAATATTATTAATTAATTTTGAGCCATTGTCCATATTTATTTTAATAAACAATGGAAATTTACTAAGGAGAGAATTGCTTTGCCATTCACTGGTCTTATTTTAAGCTCCATCTAATAGTCTAAACCCATAAGATAAACATCTCTAATAAAATACAGGAAATAAAATTATTTGAACACCATTATAATTCTATGACATCAAATTAGAATTATAATAGATGTGTTGCCTTAATGTTTTTGCTTCTTTTGAAATTTAGTTGTAGCCAATATAAAAGGGCACAAAAATTCTGAAGTATTTGAGATTGGATAATGTCTTGTTGCTCTTTGTGTTCCTGGCACTTTGCACAGTCATGTAACATTAACCGTATGTCCTGGCATATCTGAGACAATTATTGTCCTTTCCCTTTGTATTTGTGTAATGTTCATAGTGTCCCTTTTCACTTCAAAAGTCTCAATTCTGACAATAATTTAGTGATTTGATAAATGAAACATTTATATTTGATATAATAAATGAAAAATAAAAATGCCTATCGTCAGTTAAGTACTTATGATGTACCAAGTATTGGGCTAAATAGTGATATGATTTATTTCATATATTAAAATGAGATAGATAGTATTGTTATACCACTTTACATAAGGAAATAAATTCAGAGAGGGTAATTTGCCTAAATACCTGGCAAAGTCAGTTAAAAGTAGTCTTGCTCATCTCTTTATCTATCAGTTCCTAAGATAGTGACCAGCTACCAATAGATTTCAAAACATCTTTGTTCACTGTCTGAGAGAAGAAGATGGAAGAACAGGTTCTGAAAAATCCCATTTTAGTGTTTGAAGGAAAGAAATGAAGACATTTGATAAACTATAACTCTGATTATTCTTATACTACTCTTAGATTGACATATTCATGGATTATTCATGCCAGGGGACTTCTCTTTGAGAAAGTGATGAGTCTGTGTGTTTTTAGTAAGGTCCTTGTGTTTTTATTTCTTTATGTTTTTCATTTGAGAAAGTCTGTAGGTTTAAATGTGAACACTTTAAGGCAGAAATCACTGCTCTTTAGAGTGTAGTAAATAGCCTTCAAATGGTTCCAATGGGTGCAGTTGGTTACTTAAATGGGCCGCAGATGTGTATCTGTACAGTTTAAGAGCAGGAAGAGACTTGTAGCAAACAGATTGATAACCCCTACAGACAGGAGAAAAAAATACATTGTATAAAAATGTTCCAGCCTAATGTATGAAAAGCTATATATTAGATTCATGATAAAATTTAAATCTGTCTTTTTAAAATCATATTATTGTCATTACATATTCCCAAGACAAAATAATTAAAGACTTGGGAATGAATGAATGAAATTACATGAAATAGTTTCTCTTTTACAGCCAGTCATAAAGGGGACTTTTAAAATAAATCATAGCTTTTCCTGCCAAATGCCACTCCATTAATATAGCAAATCCAAGAGATATCTAGTTAATGGTCTTTTAGTAGATGGAAAATTGCAGAATTATAAGCTTTAAAATACCTTTTACTAATTCAAATATAGGCTTTACTTAAGGCACAGGATACATACTTTGTGACTATGTATGAAACTTAGGAGAAGATAAAATGTCAGAAAGGAAAAAATAACAGACACTGACTCACAAAAAGATGTGACTTTTTGATAATACATATCATTATGGAGTAGAGTAGATATTTCTTTGAAAAATTAGGTACTTGCACATACAAAATCAGGAGCCCCTTCTTTTGTGTTTAGGAACAGCTATTAGATCTGGTGTATTTACTTATATACCTGGAGTTTCAGCTACTATACAATCTGTTCTTTTCTCAGGAAAATGTTGGTGTGAGTATTCTAACAACTTCTTCATTGATACAGAAAAGTCCCAGGATTTTAGTCAAAATTTAAACATACTGGAATGGCATAGCTTATAAAAATCATCAAGTGTGCTATGCATGAACCTGAAGATATTTAACTTCTTTTTTCTAGGGGTTATTTTATAGTACTCCATTTGGCTAATTTAGTGATAACGCTCTGCTTTCAAACAGGTATGTTGGAATACATACAACACAGGTCTGGTCTTCTAGAAACTTAAAGTTTGCAGAGAGAAAACATAGACAGAGATTATTAATTAGAACAGAACAATGTAATAAGTGGTTTGTTAATGTACAGATAGACCACAAATAGCACAGGAGTGCATGTTTGTTAGAGTATAAAAATACAGCGGCAACAATAAAGGCTACTACATGTTGACAATTTGGAAGAAACACATTTTTGTGTACCAAGTCGTCTCTGGCTAGGTAGACAAAGCATCCTATCCTTTTTGCTTTGTTGACTGCCCGTAAACTCCTTTTTCCTTTATTTATTCACTTTGAAATATTTTACCTTTATAAAATTTTATTTATACTTGTTTATATTTCACTATTCTAAATTCTCTGTAAAAATCCCTTTCCTATTGTGTTTTTACTTGATTACTGTGGTCAATCAAAAATATAGTAAAAGAAGAACTAGTGGAAATACATGGTAAAAACAACATTGTTAGTAAGATGTTTGCAAATGTGCTTGGAAGGAGAAACCAAGTTGTTCTTCTACTCAACTGTTTTTAATTATTTCTAAGTATTTCATAGTTTGATACTTAACATCTCAACTTTCAAAGAGCTTTTGTGGACCTGGTTTAAAAACTTCACTCTTGTGATATGAAAGTGGAGCATCTACAATTTCTCCCCTTCTTTGTTCTAAGTTGGGAAAAGGAATCCTTTGAATCTCAAACCTTGCCTTTAGGCATCCTGTATATTCAAATCTCTCAGTCAGTAGTATTCTTTTGCTCAAGAAGAGTTAGAAGCGACTAAAAAAATCAAGAGGAGTCTGAAAATGCACCAAAGGTATTTGGAGCACACTTTTTATTATCTGTGTAAAGCCTGTGTTCTACATTAATAGTTCCTGGTTTCTGATTTCTGAAAGATTTTGTAAAAGAAAATACTGTAGAGCATCAGATTTGCAAACTCAATTGAAAACTGTTCTTCATTTTGCATGTTTGGTTATAAAATGTTTTTCATCAAATGGCAAAACAACTTCCTTTCAGAACCTGTCTTTTATCCCAGCTAACTGGGTATCTTGTCACATTCAGTTTACAAAGGCTGACAGCCAAAGAACTGTAGGAAAATTAACCAGATCCCCTTCATTGCAATAGCAAAGAGAAATGAAATACCAGGTCAAGTGAAAAAGTACTACTAATCTTCGTTACTATGCTTTGCTGATTCAAAGCCTAAACACCACATCAGCATTATACATTATTTTGTGTGATGAACCACAGAGCAAAGGAAAAAATACGCAAAGTTGTTTTATGCAATATTTGTCACTTTCATAGCTTTCTAGCAATATGTAATATAACACAATATGTTATATTACTTATTAAATGTTACACTACATATACAATATATGATATGTAATGTGAAATATACATTAAATTACCTTATATGTGTGTATATATATAAAATTAGTCCAACCACCAGGGCTGTGTGATTAAGTATTAAGAATGGAGAAAATAGAGCATGAAAAATATTAAATCCACTGACTGATCCTAAATTAGCAGTCATTTGATGATGCATTTCCATGATACCCTTTGTCTCTTTTTTTGTTGATCATGCTTTTTAGATTCCCTTGATACACTCTCAATTCCCATGGTATCACTTATAGTGAGTGAGTGATTTAAAATAAAATGTGTAATATAAGACCATCACATTTAGCCTGTTGGCTAAGTGATATTGAATCATTTACATTGCAGTGAGTTGGATGAGTAGGAAATGGAAGTGAAGAGCTAATGAAAGACAGATCATAAATGAATGCCCAGCCTTATGGGTAGATGATGGTAGTGTGATATGAACATCTATAAATCAATCATGAGCAAAGCAGTTCCTCTGCTGTTTCTGTTACATTAACTAAAAATCTATGTCACTCATGCATTTGCATTAAGGAATCACAGAGTTCTCTATAATGTAAATATTGGATGAGCTGGGTGACACTTTAAAACTGTTCTTTATTACTAACCACCGAGCTCAGACAATATGTTATTAAACAATCATCTTGTAACACTTAGTACTATGGCTAGCTAATTGTCATGGTAGAGTGGGTTTGGAGAAGGGTCAGAATTGCTCTTTTAATTATATTTGAATGCAGAAGAGCCTTTTGCTTGGCAGTATGAAAGACAGATGAAAATGGGAAAACCCCCAGAGGATGTTGACTTAGAGTAAGTCAGGTGCAACTATTTATAATATATATATTTATATAATCCATTTATTAATATAATGATCAATTGCCTAGGAAAAAAAAAATCCAGCAGACCAGGTAGCAAGCCAAAAGTCCCCATCCTGTAATAGCCTCAAAGAATTGGGGCACAAAAGACCCAGAGTCTCCTTAGAGGATGCAGAACATGTATAGGCAATGCCAGGACAGACCTCAGACTTCGCAGCACTGCTGGCGTATTTTAATCAGTTAGTGAGATCTTAGGGTTTTTTTCTGTTGGTGTAAGTTTCAAATACTTTCGAGTGTTATAAGTATTTGTTAACTAAAAAGAGTTATGAAATCTAAAATGAAGGGAAAAGTGAAGTTATATAATGATTTTCAGAATCAGAGCTTCACAAATCCAGCTCTGGCAGCTCTAAATCTGAGAAGCACAGACATTGGGCTGAACAGCTGCTGCTGAACTTGCTGCAGGCTTGTACTTTATAACATGTTTAAGTCAGGCAACGGGAAATGGATTTGTCAGGGTGAAAATGGTAGCTGGATTACACAAAGAAGAGGAAGGGAAATGCTTACTTTTGCTTCCTTGCTGGGCAAATTTCAGCAACATTGACTGTCAAGTGATTAGGACCAGAATAGATTAGGTCTGGCATTTCTATAATGCTTGCTTCCAAAGCTCAGCTTTTTGAAATTTTGATAGAAATTTAGAGACACTAAAAGTAAATGTTGGAAGAAAATACACTCTAGACTACAATATGAAACAAAAACTTTATATATCAGGGTTCTTCTTTTGCTTTTATTCTCAAAGATACCTGAAACATATCTCCTCTCTAGAAGCTTTTCCTACCCACCTACTTAAAGGGTTTTCAGGTACACTTTCTGTTTCATTATACATCGGACGTAAGAACACAGCGATAAATCTCGGAAAACTAAGCTAGTTAAAACAAGGCCTTGCCTTTTACTTCTGTTATATTCAGAGATTGTTGGGTATTTATTGTAATGCCAAATTTGGCTTTATTTGGTGCTTAACACACTGGGGAATAAAAATAAAGTATTGGATTTTAAACATGAATACAGAAATACAAAGGTTGTGTGTGTGTGTGCGCATATGTGTGTGTATTTGTACATAAGTATATGAATGCAAATACATGCATTTGCAAACAAACCAAAATATGACATGATGAAACATAAAAAGTAATCAATTTGTGATTTGGGGGCTCTTTTGCTAATTTATGCATTATAAAGTAAATTACATAAAACATCTTAAAATTATCTGTATCCTATGGAAACAGATAAGAAAAAGGCAACAAAAATATGAAAAATTTAAATTCAAAACAAGTATAAATTTGTTCTCCTTACACAATAAACGGTATTTATGTGATGGTCAACAAAGTCAAACGTCAAGTTGAATGTTACAATTTTTCAAAGATAAACTAACTTCTTCAAAATTTTGAATGAGGCTAAAGTAAGATGCCCTATATGTTCTTTTGTTTGCTTTGTAAGACTGGAAATTCACTATCACCTAAACTGGAAACAGGGTTTATTTTTTAAAAACTTAATGATTCATCTTTTAGTATGAGTTTGTTTACAAAACTTAGCATTTTGAGAGGTTAACTATTTTAATGTAAATTGAGTGCTAAAAGCAGAATCTATAATGCTGTCCATACATTATATAGTCTTTGTGTAGTTTCAAATATACTATATTTTAAACTTTAAAAAACTTTTTTGGAATGATCTTCATTTTTGTCTCATTGCAAGTACTAAATTACAGCTACTTTTGAGTAAATATGAGGTATAGAGAAAAAGAAAATATTTTTACACATGAAAAATAATAGATCAATAAATTTTTAAATGCAAGCTAAAATAATAAAAAAAGAACTGAAAGTCACAGAAGATTAAAGCTGAATGTTAACAAAAACAGTAGTCCAAAATAAGGCAGAAAAGGAGAAATGCAGGAATAAGAAAACAGAGGGTGAAAAACAAGATAATAAAATAGTAGACTTAAATGCAACTATATCAACAAGCACATTAAATAAAAATTGGCTTAACTCTACAATTAAAAAGTACAGCTCATTAGAGTGCAACTAAAAAAGCATAACACAATTTTATTTTGAAATACAGTTTACTCACAGCTATATTCAAATTCAAATTCACAAGTTCAGGATAAAATAAAATAGTTAAATTGGTTAGGTTAGGTGGGGACATTAATAGATAAAATGACAAAGGTGAAAAATGAGTTGCGTATGTTTAATAATGACTAATAGTGTGGAAAGGGGCAATGGAAAGGTGGCAGGAGAAATGGATTTTAGAAACTTTACGGTTGGAACGTCGATGAACTCAGGATACCAGAGAAAGTAAGATGGAATTTTAAGTAAGTGGAAATTGTAGAATGGGATGTTTAGAATTGAGATCGAGGAGTTTACTGCTATTGATAATTACAAAGTTTAATTTGATTATGGGAATTATTATTTGATTATGGAAAATATTGGCTGAGGTAGTTAAAGAACAGAATCATTATTGAAAATGAGGTCAAGAGACTGAGGGTTTTAGAAGACTTGTGTACATGGATATTTTAATTACCAAGAATTATTATAGGAATAGCGTGGAAAATAATGATAATGAGGGAAGAGCTAAAATCTTCAAGGAATGAAAGGAAGCCTCAAGGAAGTAAATTGGCTATATAGTTTGATGGCATGAGATTTGATGATGAGAATTTTAGGGAGAAGAATGTGAGTGTTCTGTTATTGCTGTATAACAAATCTTCCAAAAATTAGTTGATTAAAACAACTGCAATCAGGCATTTTGTTTACAAATGTGCAATTTAGGCAGGGCATAGTGTGAACAGTTAACTTCTGCTCCACAGGGTGTCAGCTCAGGCAACTCAAAATCTGAAGGCTTAAATACTCTGAAGATTCACCCACATGTTTGTAGGTTGATTCTAGTTGTAGTTTATGGCCTTAGCTGGGGCTATAAACTAGAGTGCCTACATGTAGCCTTTTCTTTTTTAAAAATGTATTTATTTTTTATTTTGTTTTAGAGAGGAGGTCTCTCTTTGTTGCCTAGACTGGAGTGCAGTGGTGTGATCATAGCTCACTGTGACCTCTGACTCCTGGGCTCCAGTGATCCTCCTGCCTCAGCCTCCAGAGTAGCTGGGACTAAAGGTGCATGCCACCACAGCCTGCTTTTTTTTTTTTTTTTTGATACAAAGGTGTCACTGTATTGCCCAAGCTGATCTAGAGCTTCTAGGCTTATGCTATCCTGAAGCCTTAGCCTCCCAAAGTGCTGGGAGTATGAGCCACCACACCAGGCCTCATGTAACCTTTTCATGTGGCCACTTGAATTGCTTCAGGATGCTGACTAGATTCCAAGAACAAGTGTCACAAGAAGCTTAGGCAGAAGCTGCATGACCTTTTATACCTAGCATAGAAGTTACACATTGTCATTTCTGCTCTACTCACAGGCCTGCCCAGATCCAAGGGGCAGGGACATGGATTCCACCTATTGATGAGAAGGATGTCACCATCACATTGTAAGAAAAGGATGTGGAATGGAAGATCTCTGGTAGCCATTGTGGAAAATAAAATCTGTTACAGGGAGAATGGTCTGTAAAGTGTGTGTGATAAAGAGCAAGGCGGACACCTAACCTATACAGAATCCCACTGGCATGTGAGAGAGAAAACAACTACCAGTGGGCAGTTAGTGTCAGCAGGAGAAAATCATGTGTTTGATGGAGAAAAAAGATAAAGCAAATAAACAAAAATATTGAGGATAAAGAATAATTTGCTGCTAATTTGAACTAGACCAAGAGTCACAACAGTAGGTTTTCAGGAGTTATGGAAGTGAGGGAAACAGGTCCAAAAAGAAGGACATGCACAGAGATAAAAGAGATGATTCAAAATATGAGGATAAAATAGGAGGTAAAGTGTGACAACGAGTAAAGAAAGCACTTATGACAAGGCTGGTGTATAGTGGGCACTCAATAATATCAAATACTGACTTTTATTATATGGATAAATATAAAAAGTGGTAGAGCCTCAGATATCTTTCAAACCACAAAAATGTGACATGTTTGGAAGTACTTAGAAATCATTGGAAATACACCATTATAAAATGTAATCCATCCGAATTAGGAATAATTCCATTTTCATCTTTAAACACTCAATAGAGCTGAGGCTGAGGAATAATATATATAAAATAAAAACTTCCTACTATTTGTATGCTTACATAAATGAAAATATATCAAGAATATTTAGTTGCTTCTTAAGAACCACATTTATAACTTCTTATTACTTTAGACGAGGGCCCTAAAATGTGGGTAGAGGAAACACATATGACATAAATCATCAAAATAAGTTCTCCCAAATGTCATATTTCCTAACCACAAATTACTCAGTTGTCAAAACCAAATAATAAGTTGAGATTCCCTCTTTCTCAGCAGGCTGAGAGCCAAGTCTGCCTGGCATGCTTAATCACAGGCCTACAGACTTTCAATGCTGGTAAAGCCATCGCGCATCTGACTTTCGAAAAATCAGTTACTTTTTCCCAGATTTTTCCAACAGATTTATTTTTAATATTTGCATCTATGATTAATTTTTTTAAAAACTCAGGTGTATTCATTTATGTTGCATGTTCATGATGTCTTGATTGATATTTAATGATTCATTATAAGATCAGTATAAAACACTACAGCATTTGTATTCAAAGTGTCTACTAAAATTAATATATTTAATAGTTCCTGTCATTTATTTCCTTATTCTTATTTTTTTCTGTCTGCACAACTATCACTAGCAATGTCTTGCTCAGTGATATGTTAAATATTCAATAACTACTGTTAATGATGGATATAGACATTTTGGTTCAACCTGTCCACTCTTCATCTGTAGGTGATCATTTCCCCCCATATTTAATCAAAGATATCACTTCATTCAAGCAGACTATCATGACCCCCTTTCCCTTCCCCAACATTGAGTATCACTCTTATTTCTTGTTCCCATAAATCTCTGTTAGAACACCTATCAAACTTCTGTCTTTTTACCCTTCCACATACCTCTGAATAGCACATGCCTGACACATAGCACTCAAAAAACTTTGAACATTTTTCCAATTAATTATCGCATGTTTTCATTTCTCTGCTGGGTATTTGCTAGTACACTACTAGACTCTTCTATGCACATAGCACCCTACAGTGTGTTTTTGTCTAAGATTGGGAAATAAAAACCTTATATAAATAATTTTTATACAGCAGGCATTGCTTAAAAACGAAAGTATCAGTCTGAGATATGGAGTGATGTAATATAAATAGAATTACTCATTGACTAAACAATGTCACATAAATTAATGATGATGTCTGCAAAAATTAACAAAACTTTTCTTATAGAACTTGAAATTAAGTTATCTCTTTCTGAGATTATGAGTTTCTATAGAATTGGAGAAATACATTGGACACATATAGAAGGATTCTAACTGTCATACTGAGATAGTCACACATACACATACAGACACGCATACACTGTGTTTTATACCATAAGGTGAAATTTTTAGAGGTTAATATTTTCCAAAATTCATTTGATGTAATTCCATTAGTGAAAATCTTACCATTATCACACAAATATTAAGATATAAAAATCAACTGCCTGCAACTGGTCATCACAAAAATAACACCTTTTATTTATTTTTTAATACTAATTATCTGTTAAATTATGCTTAGGAGATATTTTTGACATACTATTGAGAGTTCAAAGACCTCTTATAAAAATAATGCTTTAAAAGGTACAATTTAATAAATACCACACCAAAAAAAACCACCACACCACCCTTACACCTCGCTATCCCATGTTTATTTGAGTAATGTTGCATGAGTCAGGTCAAGCTGCCATAACCATAGAATGTGGTGCTAAAGTAGCAGAAATTTATTTGTCACAGTTCTAGAGGCTGTCAGCCAATTAATTTCTTGATGTGGGCCATCTTCCTGGCTTGCAGCCAGTTGCTTTCCTGCTGTGTCCTCACATGATCTTTCTTTGGTGCATACACTTGAAGAGAAAGAGAGAGAAATCTTTCACTTCTTGTAAGGGCACTAATACCATTATAAGTGCTCCACCCTCATGACCTAATCTAACCATCATTGCCTCCCTAATTACTTCCTCAATATATGAATTTTGGGAAGAAATAACCATTCTATGTCAGTCCATGACAAATATTCTTCCTTTATTATCAGTGTGTTAAGTTTCATGCTGTAAAATGTAAGTCAGTGTGGTAGGCTCATATTGTAAAAATGTTTTCAAAAAAGAGAGAAAAATAAAACCTGAGGTTCTAAAACTTACATATGCTTTTATTAGCTTCTATTACCCGTAATTTTTAGGTTACTCATTTCTTATTATTTGAGTGAATAAATTAAAATTATTTCTTAAATTACTTTCTAAAAATCGTGATGTTATGCTACATAATTTATGAAAAAATTAATATTTCCTACATCCCTCTGAAGCCCACAAAGATGAAGAAAATCTAACTTTTTGGATTTTTTCAGATCTGAGGAAGGAAAAATTATCCTGGGTCAAATTTCAGCCTTCTAAATGTTTATGTTGGTTTGTACTAAGATAAAACTTACCTTTAGCAAGATATGCTCTTAAAATTTTAAATTCTAATGATATAAACAGTTTGAATTTATTTATACCAATTCTAGGCTTATTTTCAAAAATGCCCATAGTGTGATGACCACCTGAGTCTGGATGGGATGACATTAGGAAAGACTATTGTAAGATACTTGAGGTAGCATTAACAGTAGAAGAGATAAAGGCTAACGACAATAACAACAAAAAAAATGCTTTCAATGGCATCTGGTTCTAAGAAGTTTATTTTTGTCTTAAAAATGAGTTATCCTTTTGGAAATAGTTTAGTAATGTATTTGACAGAGCATGATACTGGAATTAGGGGCAAAAATTCTAGTCTTGAATTTCTACGTACCCGTAGGCAGGTTATTTTATCTCTTTGTGTCTTGCTTAAACAATTAAAAGTCCTACAATTTCTTTCTTAATTCACATTTTAGATCCTCTTTGTAAAACCTTGCATTCTCATTAAAGTGTTAGTATGGTTCCTTCAATGGATAAACAAAGGGGGATGGGTGGAATTACTGCTAAGCATTAAATACAAGCCTAGCATGTGTGTGGATTATATCAGGCATGTGATAGTCACCTTGATAGTCATTTCCAGTTATATAGTCCTGTGACTGTGAGATATAAATCTATTTTAAATTGAAGTGAACAGACACAGAGGAAACTAAAATTCTTGACCATTGTTATATTAATCAGCATAATCATCATAACCGTTTAAAAGAGCTATCATTTATTGAGTGCTTAATCTCTGAAGTCAGATATTATATATACGTGTATGTGTGTATTCTAAAAAACCCTTACAAATATTCCATAAAAGAGGTACTATTTTATGAGTAAGGAAATGTCAAGGGTCATATAGATAAAATGTAAAATTACTAAGATGTGAACTCAAGTCTGTGTGACCTCGAAGTCAATGATCCTATAACCAAAGAGGAGATGGTGTTTGGCCACATGGACTGGAAGAATTAGGAACAGACACTATGGAGAACACAATTATGAGGGAAAAATAATGAATAAATGTGTTGAGAATAGCAGTCAGATCATCTGAAATTGCATAGGATCGACTTGAAATGTTTTCCACAATGCTCAGTGCTTGAGAATGGTTAACTGCAGCAGGGCATTGGTGAGAAGGTTTAGCTGTGTTACAAGATACACCTGCACTTAACTCCCATATTCTTCACTTACTGCTTTTAAGAATTTAGCCATGTTGCTTAGCCTTGTACCTATAAAATAGAAATATTAATACTGCTCACTTCATATTATTGTTATGTTAATTCAATGATCTAAATCTGTGTAGAGTTTTACTCATTGACTGGCACTACTGAACATGCTGAATAAAAGTCAGTTTGTTTTATTAGTGTGGCTACTGTTATAATTATCTTCCTGTCATGTGGTCACAAAAGAGCAAATATTCTGAGAAGTGGTGGCAGAATAGTAATATTAAAATAACAATGGAAAAGGAATATGCTTTAAAATATAATCTCATTTGGGTTAAGGTATAACTTGACAGTCTAAGTTTCCATACTACAAAATCAGGAAACTGTTTTATAACCATCCCTGAGATCAGTCTTTTAAAGTTACTGTTTTTCTAGCTTTCTTTTCTTCCTGCTCTGGCTTCTGAAAAAAAGCCAAGACCCATCCTGGTTTTGAAATTGAAATTGCCAGATAGCTATGATGTAAATATAAACTCTGGGAATGATTGAGTAATTCTATAGCACTGATCATATTGAACAGAAGTGAATAAATAAGTTAACTAAATATAGATAAATAATATAGTATACTATGAAATATATTTGAGAGTTTACCTGGGTGAAACTTTCAGAAGTAAGGTATGTTATTAAAGGACAGTATTTAACAAATTATTTTGAGTATGAATTTTCCATTCTGTGAATAAAGACTTATGCCCCTAAATGTTGACATCTGAAATTGTTTAATTTCAGACCCAGTAGGACACTTGTACACTGAAAATTAGGGACAAATAGATGACAGCTTTTACCAAATGAACTACATTAGCCAGTTGGTTTAGAGATATTCGATTCAAAAGAGTAACATTTCATAGATATGGATGAACATTTGTAAAATGGCTTGATTCATTTTAATTCTCAATGTACAATTTGAAGAAAACTGGTTTAGAACAACTGTATGTCAGGTATGTTCTTTATACTTCCTGTATTGTATTTATATTCATAGCTACAAATACGCTACTGCAAGTAGACTTTCTCATAATAAAGAGACAAAATTTAAACATTTCTTTTTGTTTTTAAGGCAAATAATAGTGTTGAAACACTTGCCAGAGATTATTATCTATCTAGCTCTGCTTTAAAAAGAACTGCATTGTTAATATTTTCATTAAACTGAAATTAGCAGTAATCTGGGCAGTGATTCTCTAACTTGTCTGAGGAATAGGGTTTCCCTTTTGTTGTAGTTGTTGATTTAAAAGGAAAAAATGTAATCACTAGCACCTTTATAATACATACAATGGCATACAAAAAATGTATATATAAAATGGTTTATTCTTATTTCAAACAGTACATATTTAATCTGTACATTTCTATCTCCTCAGTGGGGATATAATTTTGTTGCATAGGCAGTATTTTATTCTGAGTTAATGAACTAAAATTGAATGTCCAATGTTAAAACGAGAAAGATTCATGACAGAAAACACTATTTCTACATTAGCAACCAAGACCAAGACCCTGAGCCAGACCTTGCATATTCTTTTATAACAAATGTTGTGTTGGTTGCCTTTGTCTCTACATGAAAGTTTTATTGCATTATCCAGAACATATTCACTTCATGATTCATAACTGGACTTATTTTATGACCATACAGAAATGAGTTAACTCTACCAGGCTTCACTACCTTATTCTAGAAATAATAGATACTTCAAATCAAATATACAGGCCATTAAGCTTTTCTTTCAATTACAGGATAAATCATCCAGCTTATATTTAAACCGTGCATCCCTCCTATCAAGGCAAGAAACATTCATGCTAACACAAATGTTCACAAAAGCACATGGATTGACCCATACAAAATGAGGAAAAACACTATAGGCCGATACAAAATTATTTTATGAACATTTAGTTTATATTTTTTATTATATTCAATATGAAACAAAGTGAAAAAGCTTTGATGTTATCAGAAGAAATCAATTTACACACAAAAGTTTTCATAGCGTATGATGAGAGAAAACTATAAGTGATGTACCTGGGTATTTTTTAATTTAGAGAAAATAATATATGCTGTATTATGAATAAGCAAATACTAAATTGTGGATGGGCAATTAACCCATGAAAATATGCTGAAAAAATTTGCAAGACATGGTGCTAAGTTTTTAGTAGTCTAAAAATTATTTGAGTCCATTTTCTTAATATTTTATGATCCAGCCTAAAAAGTTTGAGAGTAGAGAACATACAATGTCTAATTCAAACACTGTTTATACTACCTTTTCCTAGTCTTTCAATTTGTTCTTTATGAGTCTATTCATTTTAACAACAGAAATGCTTCCTGACAACTCCCAAATCTTTATCTAATTAAAATTTTGATGAAGTGGAAAATATGCAACCAAAAATTAAAAATGCTTTGCACATACACACATACAGTTTCATAATACCCTACACATGCTATTATTGAAGCACTCTTATATCTGAATTAATTCACATTTATTCTTTTGGGACAGCAAAACTGTTCAGCATCTTAAGTATCTTTTGAAAGCAGAGTTATGAAAAATATGCAATAAAATTAATAATTAAAGTTTAATCCTCACTTCTATAGTGGTGAGTGAAAATAAACTACAACCAGAAAAAGAAAGTTTAAAATCATCCATAGCAATTTATTATTGTAGAGGAATCAATAATCAAGGTTAAAATAAACTCTGTTTTGAGAGGTACTGTGATTTCTGTTTAAATTTTCATCTTAAGATTGTTCCTACAAACCCTTGTAGAACTGCTGAAATTCTGTGGCTTTTGTTTTAGTGAAGGTTCAATCAGGTAAACATAAGATAGTAATAATGTGATTTACAATTGTCCACAGTCAAGGAGCCATATTTTGGTCCATTCCAAGCCAAAATGAGCTTTATGTTTAGTTACTGTATCTCAAGCATGTCCATGTTACCAAGGTAGAAAGATATACCATCACCTCACTGTAGATTGTCTTTCCATGAATACTTCTCTATGCCCTTGGTATTTAGACTTGTAATACTGAAATTAATTTATTAACTATTTTATCTTAGCTAAGAAGCCACATGATTTGTCAGAGAATAATTTACAAATAAATAACAATCGAATCAATATGCTTCAATTGAGCATGATTATTTGGAGATTATTTTCTAACTATGTATATTCTCTCAGTATATTTTAAATTTTAAGTATTTTCTAACTTTGCTAGTTATGAAATATATAAGTTCCCATCTCCGGGTTAAAGGAGGAAATGAAACTTGCTACATAATAAAGTTTTATTAAATTTAAGGATATTCTGCTTTTTTCTGAACTCTAAAGGTGGTGATAATCTCTTTGAAATATGAGAAGGAAATCAGTATAAGTGATGATTGACACTATATGATAACAATTCTATAAAAGATATAGATTTGAAATATAAAAATGTAAAAGTAATACAATCCTAAACAATTTCTAAAGTCACATCTCTTTATTTTGTTTATGATTGGAAGAAATTTTACTACATATGTATGTAATCCATTACTGATCGTCTACAATTTTGTTAAATCAGTGTGTGTGTGTGTGTGTGTGTGTATGTGTGTGTGTCATACACAATAGATACTATTTTTAAATTGTTGTTTTAATATGGGTATGTTAATATTAAACACGATTAAACAATTAATGAATTTCTGAATATTTGCCAGACATACAAGCTGGTTGCCACACAGGACTGAGTTATTTAATGACACAATGGCAATGAATGTATCTTAATTATATTTGTATGTCCAGTGTCTGATACAGTTTATGACACAAAGTTCAGGTTTCATTACATGTTTTCAATGCATGAATATGTAACCAAATTAATTTTACTCTTCATTTATAAATATCATGTAATTTCTTTGGATTTTTGTCAATATTTATATTATGTGGAGAGATTTAATGCATTTATAAATAGTATTCCTTTTCTCTGATATTATATTCTAAGGTTAGAATTACCCTTATTGCTGTCAATCATTTAAACTTATATTTTAGTTAGCCAGCAAGTCTGGATTATTCAATAGGATCTTTCTTTTGTTGGCAGTTATTGAAGAGGTATTGCCAATTTTTAGAGTTCCTAGTCTAAATTTATTTTAATTGTACCAATGTTTTAACACAATGTTTATTTTTATACTGAGAAAACATTTAAATATGAGGATAAAATACAGTCACTGCTAAATTTTTGTGTAAATTATTATTTATAATACTTATTGTATTTTAAAAATGATATATTTTGAGTTGTAATCTTATTTTGTGTTATGCTATTTTTCTTCATAAATACATCTTTTAAACTTGGGATAAACTATATTCTGAGTACCTCAGTTTGAAAAATCTATTAAAACAACAAATTTGATTTAGACTATACCCAGTGATAATTCAAATATGATAGAGTTATGATAAAAATCTTGTTCTTAGTGACTTTCTGCCATTCTCAATAAAGCTTAATTAGATAAACCCAATAGTTTTTTTGAAGGTTAATTATATCTTGAACACCATAGACGATAACATTCTGTGCATTTTAAATTTAACTATTCAATTTCTTTTTATATATATGAAATGCATATTTTGTATGAAAATGGCTGTATATTTTAATTCTAATGAGGACAAGTTTAATATTCTAAATTACTAAATCAGCAATATTTTCTATATTAATTTTTTAAAAAATGTTCTCAGTAGTCATGTTCCTGAAGTGTTGGCTTTGATTTATAAAGTGAATATACTTAGGCATCCCAAGATTGATGGCTCTTTAAGGGTAAGATATATTGGAGACATTAAAAGTAATTTAATCAAAAGTAGTGTGAAAAATCAATTCGTCAGTTTAAAAAATTCTGGTAATTATGAGAACCTTTACAAAATTTCTAATCAGATTATACAAGTTTTCACAATTTTAACAAGTGAAAATTTCTATTCATTTGAATATTGATGACAGGATTTTCCTGTTTAGTTTTAAAAACTATTTTAATAGATATCATTAGCACCTTTATTCTTGGATTAATAAATATGAAAACTAGAGTTCAGTCGGTTGTGTAAAACTTTTAGTGAGTGTAGTAAACTGCAATATACATTATTTTTACCTGCCAGGGCTTAATATTTAAATAATTCACATTAATCAGATTTTATTAAGTTTCTGCTATCTCATTTAGACCCTGAGAAGGACACAGAAATACTATTTACAATAGTAAATACTGATGAATATTTCTTTAATATAAAGAACTGTGCTACATGTGATGAAAATCAAATGGACAGTTTCTATTCTCCAGAATGTTTACATGAGTTGGGGGAGGATGAGAATTCACATAAATAAAATTATGACAAAAAAATTGCTATCTGACATAATACAGATGCTGAATAAATGGTTTAAATGTCTAAAGGATAAGTAGGGAAAGAACATGCAATCTTTCAGATTAGCATGTGCACCATAAAAATGGTTGCATTTAAAATGAGCCTTAGTGCTTGAGGCCAGGAGTTTGAGACCAGCCTGGGAAACATAGTAAGACCTCCATCTCCACAAAAGTAAAAAAAGAAAAAAAAAAAAATTAACCGGGTTTGTTGGTACATGCTTATAGTCCCAGCTACTCCCAAGGCTGAGGCAGGATGATCACTTGAGCCCAGAAGTTCGAGGTTAAAGTGAGCTATGATGGGGGCCACTGAATTCCAGCCTAGGTGACAACACATTTTGTATTTACAAAATTTTAAAAAGCAGAATCTTATAATATTTGTGGTATTTATAGTTTTGAATGGTGCTTTATTAACTTTATTATATCATGACCATTTCCCAACCTGACTATATATTCTTTATGAGGACGATTTTAAATGGCTGCATAGTATTTTGTTTTCTGGCTATATCATACTGTTTGATTTTGAATATTTGATTATAAAATTAACATTGTATTAGTATATCATTCCAATAAATACGGTTGAACATCAAAAATAAAAATAAAATAAGCCTTCAAGGACATACAGAAATAATTATTAAAAGTAGTTTCTTTCCCTCCAGGAAATTGCCAAAACAGTCTCATAAAACATGCTACTATGGGGTGCACTTTTTTTCATCTACTCCTTGCTCAACTTAAATGGACTTGCATAGTGTTACCCAAATATTTAGGTAATATTCAGGCATCATGTGAAACAAATTTGCTTCAGACGCTTCCTTTATTTTTGAATAAAACACATTGAGTTGAAATTTAGAAAAATTTTACTACTTACCTAAATAATTATTTGTTAAATATTGTCATGATTAAAGTGTAAAAAGTCAATTTTGTTTCTATTGATCATCACTTGTTATTCGTTGTTTGTTATTTCACCCATGAAGTGCAATGTAGCTTCATGGGGTGCGAAGAACAATTTTTGTTTTCTCACCACAGTCCAAATATGCGTTGTCACTTGACAGAAAATGTACACTCAAAATAAATAAATAGTACCCACAATGTCTTCCAAATCTCCTATGATGGAGTATAAGCTTCTAATATATATATATATATATATATATATAAATTTATTTATACTTCTTGTCTTTTTGCCAGGAATGTTTTTCCTGCAGTGTTAAGAGGCAGAGGAGAGGAGTTCCTCAAGTGTAGAGAATTATATGTAGGGTAGTGTTAATGGAGACAGTGAGTTTGGTAGGAAACTACATTTGAAGACTTTTTGAATATTGTGTGGAAACTTGTGGGCTATGCTAGCATTTTGTAATGAAAATAACTAGTTTCCCAAAAAGGGAACATGGTCAAATGTTGCTGAGAAATGTGTATAGTAACTGCAATCTTAAGAAAAGTAGTTTTTGTTGAGAGGTTTCAACGGAGTGAAGTGTGTTATCATGTGATTTAGAACAAGAAACTAGAGATGAATGTTTGGAACAATAATTTAAGAAATTGTTTTCTGAAGGTGGAACAAAACTCTGGTAGCTACAGGGAGAATTGGGATCAAGTGAGGTTGATAGATTTCTTGTTCGTTTTGCTTTGTTTCTGAGTATGTCAAAAGATTGCAGACACTTAAAACATTTCATCTCAGAGAGCAAAGAGGGTGTTTCTTATTCAAATAAAGATATTTTTCTTTGATAAAAGCCAGGACATGTTTTTATCTTAAATGAAAAAAGATAGAGAGGATAGGTGCAACCACATATAGGTTTGGAGATTTGATGGTAGGAAAGTGAGAACGTCCCTCTCTGATGACGTCTGTCTTCTCAACACAAAACAAATGATTGTATCAGTGGGTAGTAACAGAGCAAAGACCTTATAAGGAGTTTGAAGAAAGAAGAGAAGCTTCAAGATATTAATGTTGGTGTTGGGAAATGAAATTAGCTAAGGGAATAATACTAAGTTTGTCTAGCAGGGCTGTATACCCCATTGAGATGTACAGTTATGATTTGGATGCAATAAATAATTACAGTTTGTAATTTTTGGGGGGTAACATTGAATCACACAGTCTTTCTCTCTAAACATCTTTTTGCATTTCTTTAGCCACTTCAGGTTAAATAATGCCTTAAATATTACTCATTGTCTTTTTAACACGTTTCATGCCTAGCGTTCTCAGTCTAAGACAATGGAATCAGTATTTTCTGTGCAGTTTAAACCAAACACCTTAGAGTCATTCTTACATTTTTCCACTCACTCATCTAACTGATTAAGGTATAATGAAATCTAGTTGATTTTACCTTATTTTGATTGCTTGTATTCACCAACTCTTACCTATCTATTACCATTGGAACCACTCTTGTTAGGTAACATTGTCTCTTTTGGAGCTAATGAAATAGAAACAAAAGAGCCAATTGCCACTGTTTCTCTTCCATTCATTACCCATGCTGCTGTGGAATGATTTCATAAACACCACTTTGATCTCTTTCTTGTCCTGCTTAAAACTTTGCAGTCACTGTAAGTATATATAATTTTCATTTGACAATTATATCTTAATAAAACTGAGGGGGAAAAAAAAGAAAACAACTTTGTAATGACCTCCCTTTGCTTCTAAAATAAAGTCCCAAATACTTAATAATAAAAAATTTAAGGTTTTTGTGACCTAGTGCCCTCTGCCCTGTATAAATTTGTCTCTTCCACTTTATTCCTACTATCTTCCTGCTCAATTCCTTAGTTTCCTCTCTTCCCCTATAGTTTCTCTATCTCTTACTGTCCTTTGAATACATTTCTCCCTCTAAGGCACTGCTATACTCCTACTCAAATTGGATAATTTTCCAAATCTTTCAAATCACAGCAGAGACTTAGCTTCCTGAGGGAAGTCGTCTTTGATATTCCAGTTTAAATTAAGTGACTATGTCCACTACCATAGCTCATGCTCTTTTGTAGCATAATGATATATATAATTATTCATGTAATACCTTTAAGACTCATAAAGGTAAGGCCACAGTCTATCTTGTTTACCTCTGAACCCAGTGCAAGCAGTTTCTGGCCCACCATACCTTCTAAAAATGTTTTATCTACTTTTTGCTTACATTTATATTATTTGCTGTTTCCAAAGCTTCCATGGGAAGTTGAACAACAGTGTTGCATGTGATATCATATGGAGTATTTAACTTAAAAGGCACTAATTAAAAAGAAAAGGAATGACTTTTGTTTCATGAATAATAAATGAATTCCAAATACTCAGAACATGTGGATTGACACTTCATGTCTTTGAAAGCAAATAGTGTTTAAAGTGAGAATGGTTTTACTAAAAGGATAAAAGAAGAAAAATTGGATAACTGAGCTAAGTATGGTTGGCTGCTACAGCAATCCTATTATAAGAAAAATAATATTTTAAATCTACTCCTAATCATTTAACTACAGGAATGTCCCTAATACTATCAAAAAGCTTTTCTTATCTTTCAAATACCTTCACATTCTCTCAGAATTTATAAGAGCATTAAGGCTTTACTATCGCTATAATTAGATCTACTGAAAAAAGTACCTTCTCATTTTTGCCAATTCCTGATTATTCATGGTGATGGCAGAGAGCCTTAGCCTGGATTACGAAAACCCGAGATCACTTATAGCATATGGAAATTGGCCCCAATTCATAATGTCTATCAAAAATTTCTATTGAAATACAAGTTCACCTTTGAGCTTCAGCAAATGTGCATTGATGCTTGAATAAATACTCTTCAGTATATGTAGTGAGTTTTGAAAATAGAAAAAAAAAATAGAGTTGATTAACTTTATATAAAGTAAGCCCTAAAAGGTATTCAAACTATCAGTTTGGTGGTTTCAAGTGGCCCATACTGAGCAGTTGGAATATTAAAGTTAGGCTTTATTAGCTGCAGAGAAGAAGAAAATGAACATCTAGGAAATCCACAGAATAAAATGATTTACTTCATGAGCATTTACTTACCTGATCACCAACTTAGAAATGTTAACAAAAATATCAGGGAACATTTTTTTTTATGTGATTCTAACTAGTTCAGTTACAAGCTTCATGCTATGCCATTCATTCATGCATGCATTTCATACCACTTTTTAAACGTTTATTTTGGTCAAACTCTGTAATAACTTTTGTAAATGCAAGACTGAATAAGACATGATTTCTGCCCTTTTTAGATCATTACAATTTCTGTAGTATAAGTATTACTGATATTGGAATAGATAAATGTTGAATCAATAAGAATCTCAAAGAAAAGTTCTAAAATGGAGTAAAATGCAAAACAAATGCCAAAAATCTGACTCTTCCAATCAGTATAATATGGATGATAAACTAGTTTTTATGCGTTCTCCCCAATCTAACAGAATTTGTGAAGCTTTTAGCAACTATTAATTTATTTATTTATTCAATAACAAAATATTGAGCACCTACTGTGTATCATACCATTCTAGGAGTATATGGAATAAGTTGCATTTCTTCAACATAGTTGCAGTAATTAATAATAGAGTAAGTGAAAATTGTACACAAAGCACTGCTTCAGTTTTAAATACACATAAATATTTGCCACTTATAATTTCTTATAAGCTCCTGTAGCATAAAAATCATTAAAAATATGTACATTGCATACATGTTTAATTTAAATACTTTAAATAAATATTTGATGACCTGAATGAATAGCCTGGTATTTATGATCCAGAAGCTTATGAAAAATTCTTAAAATTGCTGCAAAGATTGTGTTGTCTGTAATCTGTGTATGCTAGTCAAAATAATGACATTATTCACAAAACAAACACTGCATCTGTTCCAGGCAAAAGCTTAGTCTCTTATTTCTTTTGACAGTGTGCAGACCTGGGTTCTTCAAAGCCTCACCTCACAGCCAGAGCTGCAGCAAATGTCCACCTCACAGTTATACCCATGAGGAAGCTTCAACCTCTTGTGTCTGTGAAAAGGATTATTTCAGGAGGGAGTCTGATCCACCCACAATGGCATGCACAAGTAAGGAAACCCATGCATATTTGGTGATGCTAACTTTCACCAGTCTGAAGAAACAGTATGATGGAGCCTGTTATATTCTATTAACATTTCCCTCTAAAACAGGCATAATGTTTAATCTTCTCTATATAATTTCCACCAAATTTCAATATCTTTGAGTAAGCATTGAAAAATTTGAGTCTCTTTTATCACTCAGTGTTAGAAGCATCCATTTTTCCCTAACTTCAAATTCAACACTTGAAATGCAGATATAGAATTCTCCCTTTTATTTTGTGGCTTATTTTAGTGTTCATGATAGACAAATAATACTTTGATAAATCCACTTCCCTATTCACATTGAACCCTTTCTTCTTCTTCTTCTTCTTCTTCTTCTTCTTCTTCTTCTTCTTCTTCTTTTCTTCTTCTTCTTGCCAGTTTCTGATCATATAAGTATGCAGCAAATGGCGCTTTCACCATCTTGTTCCAGCTTGCCCCACTAAGGTGCAAAGGTCACTGAGAAGGTCGTTATAAAAGAAGACAGGAAACAGTTCACGAACATGGGGAACCAGGGGTGGCAAATCAAACATACAAGTCACATATAAACCAATTTTTAGCTAGAGTTTTCAAGCAGCTGCTATATTTCTTGCTAGTGAGTGTCCTTAACTATTATTAGTAACATATTTGCTGATCATATAATTAGAGTAGATGAATAGTAAACATTCAATTCCAACATTTGCAGTGATGCATACACATCTCTCAATGCTTTTGGTGCTATTGTTTTTCTAGTTTTCCATATATTTCTGGGAATGTAACATTTATGCATTTGTTTACTTGATGACAGTACTTTCAGAGTTGTCCACAGTACAGTCTCTGTAGCAAATCAAACAAAAACAGAAAATGAAAGGGAAGGAAACTGAGTCTCTCCCTTCTCATAATGTTTCATTTCCATGACCTGCCTTGTTTTGCTATTTTGGGTCCCAGTAAGTTGTAATTGCTCTCAAAGATGTTCACAAAAACTTTTCCATCTCCAAATTTAAAGAGATGGTCAAATAATTGCTGTCAAATAATTGTAGATTGAAATTTCATCTGAATTTCATAGTGTCAGCAAAGCATATTTTCAGAATTCCTCAAATGATTGTTACTAATTAGCTTTACATTACTGAAGATCATTCTTTTTATCCCAACACTAATGATTTTATAAATTAGATAATTATTAGTGAAAAACATTTCCTCTTTAAATGAATAAATGACATTATTATGTACACTTTAGGGAGGATATAAT